>NW_019732000.1:173766-191378 GCF_002891405.2 Cryptotermes secundus | reverse complement strand
TTCCTCAGTATGTTTTAAATATTGGATATAATGGAAAATATATAGAAGAGTCAGTAGATATGAAATTCCTTGGCTTGCAAATTGATAGCCGCCTAAGTTGGTCAGACCATATAGACAAGTTGATTCCTAAGCTAAGTGGAGCGTGCTATGCGGTTAGGTGTGTGTCTCATGTCAGCAATACTGAGACTCTCAAATCAATTTATTTTGCCTATTTTCACTCTGTAATTAAGTATGGTATAATCTTTTGGGGCAACTCATCTTACAGTAAAAAGATATTCATCTTACAAAAGAAAATTGTTACATTAATGGCTGGTGTTAAACCAAGAGACTCATGTAAAAATCTTTTTAAGAGACTAGAAATCCTAACTCTACCATGTGAATACATATTCTCCCTAATGATCTTCATTGCAAAAAACCAAGAATTCTTTCCAACTAATTCTACTATTCACACTGTCAACACAAGGAATAAAAATCAGCTTCATAGACCAATTGCCACCCTCCAATGTTTCCAGAAGAGTGCATATTATGTTGGCATTAAAATCTTCAACAGTCTACCATCAAATATTACAGCTCTTATAGATAAACAGGCACAATTTAGAGCAGCACTAAAGAGTCACTTAATTACACACTCCTTTTACTCTGTTGAGGAATTTATGCTTTCAAATAACCCAAAGTGTATGTAATGTATGGATTTTATTGACACTTCACTACTTTTGTGAACCTTTTACTACTATTACAATACAAACACACACACACACATCTGATTACTAACACACTTTTACTAAATGGCAAATTTTAATTTGCTTCTCTGAGAGAATCAACATCCAAACAAACTGGAAGTCAAAAACAGATTACAATTCATCCAACAGATTTATAGAAACTATGCAGTTCCACAGACATATACGTAGGTCAGTCAAAAAGTTCCCGGAATTCCCCTGCAGACGGAGAACGAGAGATAAGATAGCGCACACACTGTTGTGGTGGGAAGCTCAGCATGTCTGCTTGCAGGCACAACAGGTCTGGACAGGTTTCAATGTGCAGTGTCGTTATTGTTCCGTTTGAATTAGACGTGAGTGTTGGCCATTTGGCGCAATGTCACAGTTCAAACAGCGTGCAAACATCAAGTTCATGTGCAAATTGGGAAAATCTGCTTCAGAGATGCTATTGGCCTTCAGCAAGTTTACAGTGATACTGCACTAAAGAAATCTGCAGTTTACGACTCGTTTTCCCCGCTTTAAGAATGGGCAGGAGACATTAGAGGGTGGTCAGCGTAGCGGGAGACCTTCAACATTCAGAACCGAAGAAATGATTGGAAAAGTGCGACAACTGATGCGATGTGATCGAAGAATGACCATTGCAGAGTTGGAGCAAGAAGTTGGTAATGTTACTGGCCATTTCTACATGCAAGTTTTGCAGAGGTTGTTCGGAGGAAGCAGCGCGAAAAGTGGCAGGGACAGCGGTTTCTGCATCATGGTAACACACTGAGCCACACATCGCTTGTGCAGCAATTCCTCACCAATAAAACATACCTGTCATCACTCAACCATCTTACTCTCTGGATCTTGCTCCAAGTGATTTTGGCAGTTTCCTACTCTGAAAATGGGCCTCAAGGGGACACGTTTCGCAACCATGGAGGACATCAAATCGAATGTGATGGCTGAGCTTTGGAAGATTCCAAAAGAAGCCTTCCACCGCTGCTTCCAACAATGGCAGGATCGAAAGACCAACTGTGTGCATGTGAAAAGGTCCTACTTTGAAGGTGATTAGGTAAGCATTGCCGTATGTCCTACCATTAGAGTGCTATACTGCCACTCCGGGAACTTTTTGACTGTCCCTTGCAGTCGTTTACCTTGGTAATACAAAAAATGTCAGATTAACATTTTACACGTTTAGACATTTACAGACACAGCTGAACAATACACAAAAAGACTATATGTTCATGAAGTACCTGTATTTAATTAAGGTACCTAGTTCATTATATATATATATATATATATATATAACCTATATATTCCAGACACTATTAAAATATAATTTATCTCATTACATATGATGAAAGAGTGTAAGAATAGAGCAAACAACAACAACATAATACTGATATGTGTCCTGAACTCAACAGTCAGGGACCAATTATAGAGTCAGCAAAAATACAGAATAACAACACAACAATGCAGAAAACAAATAAACAAACAACTTGGGTGTTTTGCGTGTCATGCTACAAATAAATTTACGCCAGTCTCAAATTCCGTAGAACCTTTATTGTTCTTCACACCTGCACAATCACACGCTTTACAATCGTTTGCTCTTGCAGTGTTACAAATACTGCTTATAATATCTCGACGGTACTGGACTCCCTTTTGCGGCGGATGTTCCAAGCCTCACCTCTTAGACGGCTGGATAAAGACTGACTGCTTCTCGTCGACGCTGGGCTATTTATCCCCTCGGTCGCTGCTATCCAAATGAACCCTGTTATAGCAGTGGAAACGTTGCTTTGTTTGTTCCGCGATTCTTACGCAATGACCCATTGTTATTGCGTTGTCTCTGTGGGAATGCTTCGCGTATTCGTCGTAACCGTGGAGATTCGATGTTCTCTACACAACGGCTCACTGTTGGGATTACAGTGCCGCTATTGTTACTTCCTATGCAACGGTCTGTTCTAGCGTTTCCATAGAAGTGACTCTTCTGGATTGCAGACACGTTACGTTATATTATTTGATTTAAACAGAAAGCTGGTGTATACAATTCAGTTCAGTTCAGTTCAGTTCAGTTAATCTTTAGAGCGGCCTACCTCAGGCATAAAATTAAAATACATGACAAACACAAGGACACAATGAGATAACAATTTAACCAGAATTGCACAAAGGAAATGCATCTTCCACTCCTACTAAAAAAAAGAAGGAAACTGATATACACTATTAGCAGCGGAGACACACCTGGCTTAAGGACTGGGATCTTACACCTTACAGTGAAAACGGGAAGTCCCTAATTAATTTAGTGAATACAATAAGACTTACATTATCCACGATAGACTGACAGTTTACTTTCTCCTCAGAAAACATTTGTAGAACTGCCCACATTCAAGTAAATGTTACAGTGACAACAGCAACGGAAAGTAAACAGTCATTTCTAGGTAAAGTCTACAATAATATGTGACTGTGGGAACCACCCACAGTGGATTGAGTGCTAGCCAATCACAAGTTGGGAACCTTTCGCTAATTAGCAATGGCTGAGTAAACAGCCGGAGCTAGGTAAAGCCTACAACAACATGGACAGTGAGGTGGTTTCTATAGGCCCAACTCAAGATTAAATAAGGGGATACATTAAGTGGGAGTTTTTATTTTCTGTATGTACAAGGGTAAGTCAATAAGTAAGTTACAAATGGATATAGAACTTAAACAAATAAGAGTACTGATCTGAAAAATGCTTGGCAGCATTCCTTGAGGCTGGAATGCGGTGACCAATATGCCTTCGTGATCCCAGAAGACTGTGAGCATCACTTTCCTGGAGGTTGGTGTCATCCTTAAATTCCTTTTTGGCAGGTGATGCAGGTTGTTTCCACTGCACTGCTGCATTGATGCATGCTTTCTCTTGGGCTGGTAATGGTGAATCCAACACTCATCATCTGTGACAATTTTGGCTAACATGTCGTGTCCTTCATCATGGTAGCATCTGAGATGCTGTAATGCCAAACCCATTCTTTGCATTTTGTGTTGTGGGGTCAGCATGCACGGCACCCATTGTGCACAGATTTTGTGAAAACCTAACCTGTCATGCATTATGAAGTAAGCCATGCTGTGTGAACACACACCTGGTTCCGACAGCAGCCCAAAGAATTTTATGCTGCTGGTCTTCCGGGGCTTGTGAAATGATGGGACAAGTGCCTCAATGTACAGGGAGATTATGTTGAGAAATAAAAGCATTTTTCAAATCAGTACTCTTATTTGTTTAAGTTCTATATCCATTTGTAACTTGCTTATTGACTTACCTATGCATATGATTATATAACAGAATTATTCAGGCATCAAGCAGAAGTCATACAAAATCATGATAATGAAAATGTTCACAATATTGGACAATGAATAGATAGACACAGAAAGTATAAGAGGCTTAAACTTGGCAGCGGTCAAGCATAAGACTGTTCAAGTGTAGCGGAATCTGCTGGAAATAGGGCATAATCTGCTGTAGTGAGCATGGACTGACAGAGGCCCTGTACATATTTTATATACATTTATTAACATGTTTAACAGGTAAAATATAAATATCCTTTACATTATGACAAATGACTTACTACTGCAGACAATGACTTTGACATAAAACAGACTCGTCCTCTCATGAGAGAAGGCGCACCACAATAACAAGACCGCAAATGTCAAACAGTGATAAATATCTGGTCATAAGCCCCAGATTAGGCTCGACACCAAGACTGACTGACTGACCATCAGTTGCAATGTGATTTTGACTTTGACTTATGAGGTTCTCAGTTCCAGTTCTGAGTTGCGTTTCAGTACAACATTCAAGTTGTTACAGTGTTCGCTGTTGTTGCATTATTAGTCTTCAGCCATCTATCTTCAATTCTTCAAGTTCATCTGTGTATACTGTGCAACTATAAATATTTATAGACCAGTTCAATAAGTGGTTGCCTCTACAGCAATATGACTTCCCACAAATTAAAATGAAACAAACTCTCAAAATGCCGTCATCCTCAATATGTGTTCTAAATTCTTACTTACTTACGTACTTATGGAGCTGAGCCCTTCTTGAGGAGAAGCCAAATCTGCAGCTACTCAAGAATTTCCCAGCGTTTTATGGAACCCGAAGGTTCATTACCGTGTTCACAAGAGCCCTCCACTGGCCCCTATCCTGAACCAGCTCAACCCAATCCATACCATCCCATCCTATCACTCTAAGATCCATTTTAATATTATCCACCCACCTACGCCTTGGTCTTCCCAGTTATCTCTTTCCTTCTGGCTTTCCCACCAATATCCTATACACATTCCTTGTCTCCCCAATTGGAGCTACATGCCCTGCCAATCTCATACTCATTGACCTGATCATTCTAATTATACTTGGAGAAGAGTACAAGTTATGAAGCTCCTCATTATGCAGTTTTCTCCAACCTCCTGTCACTTCATCTCTCTTCGGTCCAAATGTTCTCCTCAACACTCAGTCTATGTTCCTCCCTTAATGTCAGAGACAAAAGTTTCACACCCATTCAGAACCACAGGCAAAATTATAGTTTTGTATACTCTAATTTTTATGTTTTTGGACAACAGAGGGGACAACAAAAGGTTCTGGACTGAAAGGTAGCAAGCATTACCCAAGTTCAATCTCCTCTTAATTTCCTCCGTAATCAGGTTCTGATTTGTTATCATCGCTCCCAAATATCTGAACTGTGCCACTTTTTCAAAACATCTTGTTTTCTGTAAGATTTGATGCTNGAGTACAAGTTATGAAGCTCCTCATTATGCAGTTTTCTCCAACCTCCTGTCACTTCATCTCTCTTCGGTCCAAATGTTCTCCTCAACACTCAGTCTATGTTCCTCCCTTAATGTCAGAGACAAAAGTTTCACACCCATTCAGAACCACAGGCAAAATTATAGTTTTGTATACTCTAATTTTTATGTTTTTGGACAACAGAGGGGACAACAAAAGGTTCTGGACTGAAAGGTAGCAAGCATTACCCAAGTTCAATCTCCTCTTAATTTCCTCCGTAATCAGGTTCTGATTTGTTATCATCGCTCCCAAATATCTGAACTGTGCCACTTTTTCAAAACATCTTGTTTTCTGTAAGATTTGATGCTTTACTGTGTCTCACGGTGTTGTCGCTTGCAGATTTACCTATACTTTTTCTTCAACCCTGAAGATGGGGGCGATATGTTCCTCCGAAACGTCGGTTAACACCACATATACACGGCGCCAAATCCCAGAAGACTGCTTTCTTCATCTTGTTTTCTATCATTATGTCATGGTTTTGCCCTGCATTTTGGTGACGAGACAGCAACATATACTTTGTTTTCTCTGTGTTTACTTCTAGACCTTACTCCTTACTTGCGTTGATTAAAGTTTGTGTTTTTCTTTATGGTATCTTCATTATCACCCAGTCTAAACACACTAAAACCAAGCCATACTTGAGAGTAAAACCAAACTGAGCAAATCAACTACAACATAATTTTGCAATTTTCTTGTGCATATTTTCAAGTCTGTTACAGTCTGCCAAGGTAAGGTTATTCCAGAACTGAAGCATACTCAAGCTCTGACATAATTAAAGCAGCATATAAAATCCTAAGCCTATCCAGGGAAGATACATAAGTTCACATATTGATGAAAACATATTCTGGATGATTATGTGGGGAAGTCATAAAATTGTAATTATTACTCAGAGAAAACAGACACACAGGTGCAAGAAATTGTAGGGGAATTAGTCCTTCCCTACATATGCCCCCTACAAGGCCACACATTTTCCCCAATGATGCATGAAGTGCTGGATGCCTTGACCATAGAAGGTCTCATTTTGACTGTTTAAGAAGTCCTCCATTGCAGAAATGACGTCATCATCGTCTTGGAATTGCTTACCATGAAGTTGCTTCTTTAGCCATGGAAAGAGGAAGAAGTCACTCAGTGCCAGGTCTGGGGAATGTGGTGGATGGGGGAGAATTTCATATCCCAAACTGGTAGCAAGTGTTGTAGCATGAGCCGGTGTGTAGTCATGAAGAAGTCGCACACATTTATCCAGCTTTCCTCGTTGATTTTTCTTGATTTCCTCCTGTAATTTTCTCAGAAGGTTCCGTAGTACTTGCCAGTGATGGTGACGCCCTTTTGCACGTAGTCGGTCATGATGACACCCCACCAATCCCAGAACACACTCAACATCACCTTTCCTGATGACGGCTCAGATTTGGCCTTCTTTGGTGGCGGGGAGTCTGCATGTTTCCACTGCTTGCTAATTTCCTTTGTTTCAGGGTCATAATGATAGATCCAACATTCATCCATCCTGATCACGCGGTCGAAAAATTCAACCTTTTTGTGTTGACACAACTGCAAAAGTTTCTTTGCCACATCCACCCGTTGCCGTTTTTGAACTGGTGTCAAGAATCGTGGCACGCAACACACAGTGACCTCTGTCATGTGGCGTGCCGCCAGGAAGGCATGACTGTAGAACGTCCATTGCTAGTCAAAGGTTAGCAATTCCTAGGCAACAAAACATAAACAGACCGTTGCCCAGGCAAGTGCTTAAGCAACAGAGACTGAATAGCTGAGTTCCCACAGCAACGAATGTGCAACATTAGGGGGCCCATTGCTAGGCAATGCATGGGTAGACACACCGGACTACAATACAATGGGAAGTTGTAATGTTTTGATTATCACCATGAGAAAATCATAATTCCAAAATATCTTTCTATAATAGGAAACAGTTCATTCCCTGAGCTTGTCGAACAGACATATTTTCCCGCGCCAAGTGTACAGAGGGAGCCACCAAAAGGGGCAGAAGCAAAATGGCGACATCGGTTGAGAAAGTGGAGGCTTGCGCTGTGATATGGTCTCTGCATTTGTAAGAGGAAATCTGCCAGGGAGATCCATGATCAGATGACCGCTGGGTATTAGAAAAGTGTACCATCATACAACATAGTGGTCAGGAGGAAGAGGAGCTTTCATTGTGGACAGACAAACCTCAAAGATGAACCCTGAAGTGGAAGACCATCTCTTGCTGAGGAACTGGGAATTGTGGCACAGGTAAAAGCTTTGATCCTATCCATTAGGCACATAACTATTGAAGCTATTGTTCATGAGGTCTGCAGTAGCCATGGGTCGGTTTTCAACATCATCCATGACGAGTTACAAATGACAAAGGTCGCTGTGCATTGGGTGCCATGATTGTTGACACCAGTTCAAAAACGGCAATGGACGGATGTGCCAAAGAAACTTTTGCAGTTTGTCAAGATGAAAAAGTGGAATTTTTCTACCGCCTGATCATGATTGATNTCTTCATAGTCACCGCCGTGAAAGCCTCAAATCTTACATGATTGATGGTTGTCCGATCTATCGTTATGACCCTGAAACAAAGGAAATGAGCAAGCAGTGGAAACATGTAGACTCACCACCACCAAAGAAGGCCAAATCTGAGCCGTTGTCAGCAAAGGTGTTGTTGAGTGTGTTCTGAGTTCAGCAGGGTGTCATAATGACCGAATATGCATAAAAGGGCATCGTCATCATCACTGGCGAGTACTACGGAACCTTCTGAGAAAATTAGAGGAGGAAATCAAGAAAAAGCGACGAGGAATGCTGGGAAAAGGTGTGCGACTTCTTCACGACAACGCAACGGCTCATCCTGGTCATGCTATGACAACACTTAGTGGCAGTTTGGGATATGAAATTCTCCCCCAGCCACCGATTGACTTCTTTCTCTTTCCACGGCTAAAGAAGCCACTTTGTGGTAAGCAATTCCAAGACGATAACGTCATTTCTGCAGTGAAGGAGTTCCTAAACAGCAAAAATGAGACCTTCTGTGATCAGGGTATCCAGCAGCTAACGAAACGTTGGGGAAAATGTGTGACTTTGCAGGGGGCATATGTAGAGGACTAACTCCCATACAATTTCTTGCACCTGTGTCTTCGTTTCTTCTGGGTGATAATTAAAATTGTATGACTTCCCCACATACATGACATCCATTGTCGAGCAGCAATGTTTTCTGTGGATGGTCTGTGAGGAGCCTATATAGGAAGCAGTGAACACTGTTCAAAGAGATTCAACTATGGGTAAAGGAAGAACAAAAACAATCCACCGAGAACAGCAGTGCATAAGTATAGCCACTGAAGAAGGAACATGAAAGGCATTACTGAGAGTGATTATAACTGCGAGTGTAAACAAATAATTCTCCAATAAACATCCATCCAATCCGAAACCCATTGTTTCTTGTTGCGTTATGTGGCAGTATTTTTGTATATAACTTGTGTTAATATTCCAGACGATTACTTGTTCATGTACTTACTCCTTGGTGCTGGGTGGCTCTTCCAGTTGTCTTGTGTATCAAAGATTAGTAGTGTTTGCTAAGCTGGATTGAGTCTGTCTTTGATATTGTGTGTATGTTGCTATCTGGTGTTTATTTTTTGCAATGTTTCAAATACTGGATTACAGACATCAATACACATATTATTCACATGTAATCTGTTTCTACCAACCTTATATATGAAGTATTTCTTCAACGCATTCAGATGCTTTCCCTTTTTCTCTATTTTCATAATTTTCATTGTATCAGCTATACTCCCACATGCACGTTCTGTATTTAATATGTGATTCAAATATCACAAGTTACTGCTGCCATTCCTAATTTCTTGTATGTGCTCTTTATATCTGATGTAGAATATCTGGCCTGCTTGCAATGTGTATTCTAGTGGGCAATCCATAATGCAGTGGTCAAAACATGTAGTCCAATGTACAGAAACTTTAAATAAGATTTAAAAATACACAGTGTGTAATACAAAAATCTTTTAAATAAGTTTTAGAAGACACTGATTCAGTGACATGTGTTCAATAGTTTTCTGAATGTTGAGGTCTAAGTGATTTTTAAAATGCCACCACATTAACATTCACTTGTAAACGTCTGCAATCTTCTGCCAACTTCAGTGATTGATATTGTGATGTGTTGCCCTGTGCAGGACACCCCTCCCCTGCCAGCGGTGACGTAACACCATCAGAGCGCCGTCGTTGCTAGGGTACCAGGCAAGTCAACACTCCTTCCCCCACCCCGCCAGCGGTGACGTGACCAAGGGATGCCGCAGTTGCTATGCAGCCGTAAACAACTCTCGACAACGTTGCTAGCAACACGGCGCCAGACAACAGTGGTGCCTATTACGTGGCTGTTTTCTTGTTGTCCGGAACGGGGCTAAATAAGGAGCAGCGAAGACTATTCAAGTCAGTTCTCAAGTTATGGGATAGTTATGAGTCAGTTAGTTACGAGTTAGCCAGGCAGTTAACCTTTCAGTTGTAGGCTAGCATTTGCAGTCTAGTATTTGTGATACTGTCGATGGCAGTAATTGGCAGATTGTAATTTGTGTGATTGTAAGAGCGAATGTGGAATAAAATTCGCTACATCCAATAAGGCGTGAAGTTATCTGTTGCATATACACCCAACACGTGACAATATATTTTCAAATCATCAGCAAATAATATAAAAAATTACAGTGTATATATATATTACTAATAAAAAACACTATATAAAAGGGGGACTTGGGTGAACTCTGCAGTATACCAGAAAACAGAAAGTGAGGAAGAAGTCCCTATTACATGGAAACAGTGGATGTAGGTGATAGAGAACTACGGACCCAACCACTACACCGTAATATAATAATTAAAGATCACATGATTCCGACTGAAAATTTTATCCTCATTTCTTTTATTGCATACTCACCTTGTAACAAATTAAAATTCAATGATAACGAAGCTGATAATATTTTTGGCAAAACAAACAAACCTGCAAGTGTGGCCATGACGCTTCTAATGTTGGGTCATCTTCTTCTGGATCAAAGTCAGGGTTCTCACTGGGCGGCAACGTCCGAAACAGATTTGCTGAGATCTGCCACACAAAATTTAATAAATTGATAATATTCTTCCACAAAATGTGTACGAGTATTGAAAGAGAGTTGTAACTCCTTAGTTTTCTGAAAAGTCCAGATGATCAATGGACAGTTTTTGTTTCCTATCATAATGTCTGATGTAATGGGACTGTTTCCATGATATTTAGCTTGTCATGGACCAGGGAATAGTACCATATCGCTTTTAATTAATATCATAACACTATCAAGTTGAGAACATTCTGCCCCACCTCAGAACAACATTCTGAGGTGGGGCAGACCAAGTATTAAAATCTATACTTCAAAATCTTCAGTTCTCTAAGAGCCATTAAACTTTACAACATTGTTTCTTAACAGATGAATATTTGGAACGCTAGGTAAATCAGAAGTTTAACAGTCCCTGGCTATCAACATAATACAGTATAAAGTGAATACAGTATGACTACAGGAAGGTATATTACCTCAGAAGTCCATTCATGAAATCTTGATTCTTCTGATGAACTTCACCTTTTCCTTATGGAAAAGTGAATTACAAGAGATGGCTACAATACCGTGGCAGGTAACAAAACGCCATTCATGAAATTTAGCCAGAGACTGTACTTTATGGTTTCAGAGACAAGAAATTCAGTTCAAGATCATCCATCAACAAAGAAGAACAGGAAGAATCCATGTGGGTACTTCTGAAAGGGAATAGAGAGTATCTGGAATTGAAAGAACTGCCTGAGTTAGGAAATGGATGGTGGCCATGTCAATAAAGGTCAACATTCAATATCATATCTGATGTACACAGCATATGGGTGTGTTCGTGCAGTAAGAGAAAACAGCAATATTTGTCATGTAGTTACATTAAAGTAACAACATGGAAATCATACTGCTATACAGTACATTCCCACGTAACAAGAATGTACATTATTTAGGATTTAGATGAGACAAGCATGGAAAAGGGTTTGCTGTTTGTGCCTCCTCTGTTTTGTGAGATTCTGCATTTCACTGTTTGCATGTTCATATTTAGGACATATCCATACTTCTTCAGTACTGTCACAGAACTAACTTTTTCATTTGTCAATTAACTGATTTCATCCCAGAAAATTATATGCATGTTAGTCACGAGTTTCTTTAATTACATGCAACTTGAAAAGGTATAAACTTTTTCTGTGTGAATGCATGCACATTGTTTCATGCTGTGTTAAGGGAACCAACCACTGAAACAGTTTCTATTATGTATACAGAGAGCTAACTTTTGAATCTAAAAAAAAAAAAAAAAAAAAAACTCTAATAAAGAAAAAAGCATATGCACTTTATTTTGGTTGCAAGGTAGGGAATCATGACAATACATGGGCACTTTATATATAACGAATAATGTGTTTAAGATTTGGACAGAATGGCTAAATACATTTTGTCATATTCTCTTTGCTATTTGTGTGGTACAGAGACCAGCAGAAGACCCTTAAGACTGTTATTTCTGGCTAACAAGTACATAAGGTTTTAATGCATAGTCTACACATATGGCACAATAGCCAAATTTATCATCAGCCATAAGGCCTACTCTATACAGCAATGATTTTCCAGAACGAAGGCTGCTACACACATCAAAGTATGGACGATGAGAATGAAAGCAATGTATGATGAAATGATGAAGCTCAACACAATTCTCTGAAGGAAAGTGAATAGAATGCTGACCCACTGCTTGAAGCATCTTATTCAATGATAGAATCTCATTTAATAATTCCAGCAGATTTGAGCAACACTTTCCATGATCTGAATTTGTCAAGAAATCAATCAGAACTCTGGCTTTTGGATTCAAATCTTATGTTTCTGCTGCAATGAGACATCTGAAGATGGCCATCTGTGGCCGAAACATATTGTGTTAAGTGTTAAATAGTGAAATTGGAGGAATAAAAAAGGAACAATTGTTGCATTATTGACAGACTGTGATATACATAAACATTAATCCATGAAGTTACTTAGTAGTGGCTATATTGATGCAAGGCAGAAACTTAGTACATCACATCATTATTGAATTGAATTGAATTTATTTACATTCTATAAATCCTAAGCAGGTTAGTACCTTTGGATACAGAACAAGTCAAAAGGTTACATACATAAGTACAGGCAATTTTAGCTTAAAAATTAATATAACTTAATTTTACATCATTCTCTATTTACATTGAAGTATTCATCTAAAGAGTAGAAGGAATGAGCATGTAGATAATTCTTTAACTCTGATTTAAACTTTTTAGTATCATTGCCCAAGTTTTTAATACTTTGTGGCAGATTGTTGAACACTTTTATGCCAGTAAAGTAGACTCCTTTTTGATATACTGATAAAGTTGATGAGGGTAGGTGGAAGTTATATTTTTGTCTAGTATTCATGTTATAGACATCAGAATTTAATTTGAATTTATCTTTGTTGTAAACAACAAATAGGAGAAGCGATAATATGTATTGCGATTGAAGAGGTAGAATTTTTAATTTCTTAAATAATTCTCTACATGAATCTCTACTTCTACATCCTGTAATGATTCTAATTATATTCTTTTGTATTTTAAAAATTATTACACTATGTGAAGAGTTCCCCCAAAATATTAATCCATAGTTCATAATAGAATGAAAGTAGGCATGGTAAACCATCTTCAATGTTTCCTGTGACATAAAAGGCTTAATTGATCTCATCGCATAGCAAGCTGCATTTAATTTAGGTATAATTTGTTCAATATGTATTTTCCAAGACAGTGTACTGTCTACATGTATTCCAAGGAATTTTGTATCAAGTACTTTACAGATTAATTTGTTGGCATAACTGATGTCCAGATCAATTTGGTGGTTGTTTTTAGTTGTGAATGATATGTAATGGGTTTTATCAAAATTTAATGAGAGTAAATTGGCTTCGAACCATCTGTTTAAGGCTTCAAATACAATATTTATGTCATTTTTAAAGTTTTCAAATTTAGAGTTCTTAAATATTATACTAGTGTCATCTGCATATAGAATTGGTTTAGATTTATTGTTGATGGTTTTAGATAGATCATTTATGTAGAGAAGAAAAAGTAAGGGACCTAAAATTGATCCTTGTGGAACACCGTGCTTTATAATTCCCCAGTTTGAAAATGCATTATGACTGGAGTTTTTATTATTTATTTCAACTCTTTGATACCTGTTTTTGAGGTATGATTTGATCCATTCATTAGCTTTGCCAGTTATTCCATAGAAATTTAATTTCGATAGTAAGATATCATGATTAACACAATCGAAAGCTTTTGCTAGATCACAGAAAATCCCTCCCACAATTAATCTGTCATTGAGAGCACTTAAAATATCGTTAGTTAGTTCATAGGTTGCTTTTTCTGTTGTTAGGTCTTTCCTAAATCCAAATTGCTCTTTGACTAATATGTTGTTAGAATTTAAGTGTTCAAGTAGTCTATTATACATAACTTTTTCAAAGACTTTTGAGAATGAAGTCAATATGGATATTGGTCTGTAATTAGAGATGCATTTTCTCTCTCCTTTTTTAAAAAGTGGTTTCATTACAGCGTATTTTAAGCGTTGAGGAAAAGTACCTGATGATAAAGATTTATTACATAGATGATTCAAGGGTGAACTGATGTAAACAGAGCTTGCTTTAAGTAATTTGGTAGAGATTTCATCATATCCATGTGAATTTTTGGGCTTAAGGGATTTAATAATGTTTTCAATTTCCTTCCTTGTTGAGAATTTGAGATTGATATTTGGAAATGAATTGTTAAAGGCACGAGACAGATAGTATATTTTATTATTATTATTATTATTATTATTATTATTATTATGCTTCGTCTCTTCCACAAATTAAGCAATTCACTGCTAAGGACATAAACTGGTGAAGTACAATAAATATACTTTATCATCCAAATGGCTTGCCATATGGTTCAGAGTCAATGTGTCTTCCTGTTAACGCAACCTCTGAGGCAGAGTCAAACCCTTTAAGCAGCTGAGTTACTTATTCTTACCCATCGAAAGGCCAGCTAACACCAGCCAAGCAGGAGGTGGGGATGACTTAGCCGGTGATACCATCAAGATTATATGAAATATGTTATTTCCTATGTGAATTGAACAGCCAAGCTTGGGAAAAAAATTACTAAAAGAAACAATGGTCATTTCAATAACAACTGATCCCAAGGCAATACATCACCAATCACCCTTTAGTCAATCCAGAAATTTTCTTGTTGCGATTAACCTACATATTGAACCCAATTTAGTGAAACACTTTGTTATGACAATGCATTTCTCCATCTGAATCAGAAACTTCTGAGGATCTTTGAGGCTAAAATCAAAGAAGGGATATTTGTGGGTCCACAAATTAAAGAAACACACGAGGCTTTAAGCAAAGCTGAAGGAGCATCTTGAAGAGCATTTACACTAGTCACCACTAATTTCCCAGGAAAATTCATGGCAGAGAATTATGTGCAACTTAAATTTATTGATATCTACAGTTATGGGATGCAAAATACAATTAAAATTAATTTGACAGCACTAAAAAATAAATATATCATGGATAATTTCTTATACTAAGAGACTATGACATGTGACTGCAATATACACACCATTCTGATGATCTCAGGGTAAACAGGCTCAGTAAGTACACCCCGGCCTGCTGTAATGTAGTCCACCAGCTCATTCAGAGTAGCTCGTTTTATTTCCTTTCCCTTCAGGTCGGCCACTGGGTCCATGAAGTCAAATGCCACACAGCACTGTCGCAGTTTGCGAATAAACAGCTCCTCCTGCTCTGAAGATGGGACATCTACAGGAACAGAGAAATAATTTTGGTTAGAAGCATGTAATAATGATTCCATTATTACTCTTATCTTCTCCAGTCTTCCACTTGCTAAACTTACCTCTTGCAGCCTCATAGCAATGTTAGAGTTTTTTTTTTTCATTGATCTCCCTCCCTTCTGCTACAAATATTACAGGAAATGGACCTTAGGAAATTAGTAACATGCCTGCAGTATTTTACTATTCCTTCTTGAAGTATGAGGTACTCTGACAAGAGCTGTGCCTCAGTATTCCACGTCATGTACCAACACTATAACAACAGCTCTCAACCTTTTCTAATTCACAGACGAGTATCCATGTAATGTACAGTAATAAATATTTTACAAATTCAATTATCACTAGAGTGTCTGAACATTGTTACTTATACAAATGAATCCCATTATGTGGTATTAAAAGTAGACACTTCTTTATTACCCACAATGAACATTCACAATTAAAAATTACGTATAAAATAATGTATCAGACACATTCATCTTGCAAGGATCTTGGGTTTCTCTCCATTTCTAAGGGGAGTAGTTACCAATCCCAAACTCCATGTCATCTTTTACTTGCTTGTCACACCACTAAATGAATTAAAGGGGAGAGAAAGAACTAATGTTTACACAGATCTAATCGCTGAAAGGGAACAGAAAAAAAGTTACTACTAATTTTTCCAATTTCCAACGTGGAACGGTCTCTCAGAGTTATTGGGATCAGATTATGGCATGGTGTTATTTCACATTTATTTGTTTTAACTTAGCTCTGTATTCAAGTAGTTATAAATATTACAATTTTATTCTGAATACAGGCCTCATTAGCGCAAAAATACAATTTTTATATGACTTGCTGACATGAAGTGTGTTCAAAAGGTCACTAAAATTATGCGTGTGGGGTCTTTACATTAAACATAAGGAACCACCAAGATAAACAATTACAGTTTCTGAAATTTCAATGTAGAGTTTTGCTCATGGGCATGCTAAACGCTGTCTGTCCTGCTCACCATTTCTCCCATGAAAATGATTCATTTAACTCACAATTTCTAAGCACCTCTCAGTACTGACAGAAACACGAAGCCTACTGGAGCAGGAGGCTCCCAGAAAATCAGGTAGACCGCCACCAACAGTAAAGACTTCATTAGACCCCAAAGCGACTTAAAAGAACACGTCAAAGCAGAGTATGAGTTCCAAAATACACTAAATTAACCCATATCATAACAAAATAAATGGGGGCAATTAACAAAGAAATCCTACATGGCGGAAAATAATCTCCACTATTTTACCTTCTCCAAAAATTCCGAAAAGCCTGTGGGATGACATTATATGAAGAGACAGCCACTTCTAGAACTGTTCTATAATATTTATTACAGTTGCACAGTATACAGAGATGAACTTGAATTTGGAGAATTCAAGTCAAAGTCAAAGTCAAAGTCACCTTGCGACTGACGGCCAGTTAGTCAGTAAGTCTTGGTTTTGAGCCCAGATATTTATTACTGTTTGACAGTTACAGTCTTGTTTTTGTGGGGCGCCCTCTCTGGCGAGAGGACGGGTCTGTATTTTGTATATGCTGCTGGCCCTTGCCCGCGCACTCTTTCTTGGGTCCGAGTCCCCTGTGACTCGTTACCATAATTTACTGTCTCAGAATTGAGACTTCCCTTTTCGTCACCTCTTACGACTCGCAAGTTCACAGTGGAGGTATTCGAATCCGCCTCCACACGGGGTTACTCCATTTGGAGAATGTATCTTCTTATATAACCAAGAGTCGGATATATAGAAAACATGTCACTGCCTAGCAACCGCTGTTTACTCGGTTTCCATAGCAACAGCTGTTTACTCGCCGTTGCTAAACAATGATACTTGCGTTGTCACATTTGCTTGACTGTGNTCATATTTGCTTGAATGTAAGCAGTTCCCCGCGGAGATTGTTGCTCAGCTGTTGAAGCGAGCAGGAAAATGTATGTGACGTCTGGAGCGTGCAGTACGTGCTAGAGGCGGTGGTGGTACGGCATGCAGAGCCGCGGTTGGGGTTGCGTCGGCTACGGGGTTGAAGGTCTTGGTGGTGGTCCCACGGTCTGTCTCGTTTAGCATGTAGGCNAAGTATCGCCTCCATCTTCAGGGTAGAAGGAAACATATAAGAAATCCGCAAGCGAAGAGACCGTGAGAGCCGGTCGGTTAACGCCACATATACACGGTGCCAAATCCTAGAAGACTGCTTTCTTCATAGTCACCGCCGTGAAAGCCTCAAATCTTTCATTAATTG
>NW_019732000.1:163374-173677 GCF_002891405.2 Cryptotermes secundus | reverse complement strand
TTATGGGGTGTCGAAAAGGAAGTGGAAGCCTCAGATTCGATTTTTTGTTTCTCTTATTATTCTTCTGACACTACTTTCCGATACACCTGTTGCTTTGCTACTTCCACTCCTATGTTCTTCACTGCAATTTTTGGCCCAGCCTCTGTCATATACTTATATACATTACTAACAATTTCTCTTGATTGTGAATGCAACACTTTTCCACTCAATTTACTTCGTGTAGGTGATATGTTAAAGAAGATAGAAAAATGTACAAATATAAATAAACAAAAAAGAAAATGAACGAATAAAAATAAACAATAACATAAAATATTAATACAGTAAATAGAGAATAATACAGTCAAATAAGACTCCAAGAGTAAAAAATTTTTAACTTGACTGTAGAAGGAAGAATGCTCTTGAGACGTCTGCTCGCACTGAATGCAGACGAATGACTAATCACGACACCCCCTCAACTTTCACGAATGGACCTACCAATCTACTGCGCTGCTCTTCATGGACTGTCTAAATACTAGAACTTTAGTCGCCACAGGGACACCAACCGTTGTCCTTCTTGTGTACAATGACCAGGAACTCTCTGAGCGGCGAGCTGTGCCGTCCCGTAACTTGACGTCGAACTCGGCTTTGGCGATAGGGTAGTGGTCCGGTGCCAGTCGCCGGGGTCGGCAGGTGACTGGCGGGCCAGGTATAGGGCCGGATGTGATGGAGTGTTGTGGCGCACTTCGCGCTGGGTTCCGGTTGGGCGGGTGATGACTAGGAATTCGGTGAGAAGGCTGCCGACTGGTGTGCCGCTACTGATGGTCTTGACGCTGGGAATCAGTGAGTTGGCTGGTTGTGCCAGGGAAGACAACGACATGAGTCCATACAGTACGCGGTAAATTGGCAGTCCACCAGGAGACCGAAATGAGAGAAAGTCGGCTCCGATGAGTGGCTGGATAACGTCGGCCACTATGAATCGCCACGTGAATTCCCGGTGTAGTCCCATGTTAAGGCTAAGAGGCAGCCATCCGTATGTGCGGATTGTGTGCCGTTAGCAGCGCAGAGGTCGTAGTTGACATGTTCCTTGCGCCGTGGGATGAGCCCGCAAGGATACACGCATTGGTCTGAACCTGTGTCTACGAGGAATCGTCGTTTACTGATCCTATCCGTGACGAAAAGGCGGCCGTTGTTTGGGGTGCAGACATGTGCCGCCGTTGATGTCCGCTGTGTTAGTTTTCCTGCTGGCGGTAGGAGCAGGGCTGTGTACACTTTTGTGCCCGGGGCTCCGTAGCGGTGATGGTACCAGAAGAGGGTGGGTGTAATGTTCTCTCATGAGGGCGATCTGCTGACCGAGCGGTGGTTCCTGGAGTTGGAGCGGGGAGCCTCGAAGTTTGAGCGGGGAGTCCTGGAGTTGGAAAGGATGCGTCCCAGCTTGGCGTTCAGTGTCTCCACTTTGCGTCGAAGATCTTTACATATTTTCGAGTATCATTCTTCTCGGGGGGCGGCGCTACCCTCACGAGTGTCTGCTGGGGTGCGCCTTCTATACTGCGATCCGCGCGGCGGGCTGTGGTGTCCAAGTCGTTCTCGGGTTGGCCTGCGAGAACGGCCCTTATATGAGAAGGTAGTCGGTTGGACCAGATGCAGCGAAATAAGTCATTTGGCATGTCTGGGGCGAGGCTTCTGAGATGTCTTAGAAACTGGAAAGGTTTGCGGTCGCCCATGTCTTCTAGTGTAAGGAGATCGCGGATGCGATTCTCTTTCGAGGGGGATAGCCGTCTTACCAGTTCCGTTCTCAGCGTTGTGTATGGGTCGCGTTTCGGCAGATAGATGATGTCCTCTACTTCCGAGGCGTAACGTTGGTCCAACTGCGAGATCACGTAGCAGAACTTGCTCTGCTCGCTACTGACATCGGCCAGAGTGAACTGTACTTCGGCTTGAGCGAACCAAACTGCTGGTCTGTCGGCCCAAAACGGAGGAAGCCGCAAGGCAATCCTTGGTGTCTCTGTTGGTACTAGTCTGTTAGTAATACCGACATCGTGTTGATTTCTTCCTTTTGGTCTTCCTGTCCTCGTCTGGTACGTAGTTCGCCTTGTAAATTCTCCACGTGTGTTACGTACTGTTGCAGGAGGTCTTCTATTCGACCGCTGTCCATTATTTGTGTTGTACTATCGGGGTCACCAATGCGGGATGTCATTATATGAAGAGACAACCACTTCTTGAACTGTTCTACAATATGTATTACAGTTGCGCAGTATACACAGACGAACTTGAGTTTGGAGAATTGAAGAATAATAATAACAGCGAACTCCTTAAACACTGAACTGGAATTGTAGAAATCTAGAACTGTTACTTCCAAGTCCAAGTCCAAGTCACATTGCGACTGACGGTCTGTCAGTCTGCCTATCTTGGTGTGATTTTTTTCTTTCTTTCTTATATGAAATTGACTGTCCTGTTCACTTGGGGCGCCCTTTCTGACGAGAGGACTGTTCTGTCATTTGTCAGTCATAGTCCGTATTACGAAGTCCATTATCAGTATTTACATATATTTTCAAACTTAATCTTAATTCCTATTTCTATGTACATTATATACAGGGCCTCTGTCAATCCTGGCTCAGTACAGCAGATTATGCCCTATTTCTAGTAGTATTCGCTACCAAGGCAGTCTAGTCACTTGAACGGTCGTATGCTTGACCGCCGCCAAGTTTAATACTTTCTGTGTCCGATGTTGCAAACATTCTCATTTTCATGATTGCCTAGCAACCGCTGTTTACTCGCTTTGCCATGCAACCGCTGTTTACTCGCTTCGCCTAGCAACAGCTGTTTACTCGCCGTTGCTAAGCAATGATACTTGCGTTGTCACATTTGCCTGACTGTGAGCAGTTCCCATAAGCCTATGAAGGCAGTAATCCGTCACCTTCCCCCAAAACATAACAGCGGAATATATTTCCAACATCCTTGAGGACTCAGGCTATAACATGAACGTGAGGGAAACAACGGTCACTCGAAGAGCAACCAAAGAACAAGCCCACGTGGAAATTCTCCCTCTATTCCCTGTTTTCTTAATTATAATCAAGGTAAGAGTTATACTACTACTCATACTGGCCTTACGCAGTGCTACAAGTGACAAAACTTCGGCCATGTCTGGGCCAACTGCAAGCAACCCCCTCGGTGTCCGTTGTGTGGTGGTGGCTACGTGCATAGGTAATGCCCGGAAAAGGAGAATACAGAATCTACGCCGAGTTGCTGCAATTGCACCCTAGAAGGAGAGAAACCTCATCCACCGTCATACCGATGTTGCAGCCATGTGAAAGGAGAAGAGCACAATCAGCTGCCAAGGAATCGTCTGGGAGGATATTCTTCTCTAAGTTCACCTCACCGGAGCAGTCCCACGCAGCTGCACAGCGTTAAGATACTCAAAACCAGGAAACACAGGCACCACTGACGGGCAAAACGTAGAACACCCAATGCAGCAGCATCTACCACAACATGAAATTCAGAAAACAGGTCTGTCAGTACAGACTCCCAGTTCATCTAACAATGACACGTTAAAAGTGGCCACAGTAGTGCAAGAGGTCATGACAGAGCTCAGTGAAGCCGTGTCAGAGAAAGACAGAATGATCATTCAAAACTGGTACTTAGCTTAATGAAACAAAATGGCTACTAGAGTTCATAGGCCGCTCAAAGTTATAGCATTTAATGCAAATGACATTTGGAGCCAGCGTTATGAGCTCAGTAAACAGCTGCAAGACTTACATATAGATGTGTCTCTGCTCTCAGAGACATATCTCAAACTCCATGGGAGGTTCTTCATTTCAAATTATCACGTTTACCGGACTGACTACTTCCCAGGAAGAACAGGAGAGACTGCCGTTGCAGTGAGAAAAGGCATTCCCACAACCATGTAGACCTGTCTCCGCTTGTTTCAACAGAAGTCACAGGGATTGTACAGTATATATACTGTATATATGTATATAATATTGTCAAATGTTGGGTGTATAACGCGACAAATAACGTCACGCCGTATTGGGTATAGCGAATTTTATCGCACATTCGCTCTTACAATCGCACAGTTTACAATCTCAACCTTACTGCCATCGGCAGTATCACAAATACTACACTGCAAATGCTAGAATACAGTTGACTGGCTGACTTCCTGGCTAACTCGTGACTAACTCGTAACTGCTGCCTTGAGAACTTGAGAACTGTCTTCGGCGGCTGTGTAGTTCCGTTATAGTCGCAGTGTTTGCCTGTTACGTAATGGGTACGGCTGTTGCCTGACGCCATCTTACGTCACCGCGAGGAGAAGGGCGGGGTGTTGACTTGCCTATTATCATAGTAACGACAGCGTTCCGATGCCGCCACGTACTGCTGGGGTGGGAGCGGGTGTCCTCCATTGCGCAACATGTCACTCTGCTCCCTCCTTACGGTTGTTCGTCCCGAATAGCCTAACGGTGCTCCCCCGTTCCTTTCCTTCCAAGGATGTGCTTTCTGCGTCTCCTGGTATTTCGGCTACTCCTTGCAGCGACTATTATCCGGCCGTTACAACCGCTCCCCTCTTAAGACCAGCTCGTCTCGAGCGGTTTCCTGCTAAATTGCCAGAAGATCCAGTTGTGTCACACTCATTCGTCTCACATTCACTCTTCCTCGGGAGGCCGGTACTACGACGTTACCGGTTCCTCCTCTGCATGAAGTCTTCTTTTCCGTTTTGGAGGGGGTCGACACCTCCAGTGTCCAGTTTTTGATGTTCGCATTTGCTGGGATTCCGTGCAGCACGTATGCTTGGGCACTTGCACATGCCTCGAAATTTCCTTTCACGACGAGTCCTTGTGTCGCCCTCTCACGTTCAGGTTCTTCTCGTGCTTTCTTGGACACATCTTTATGGTGGCTTGTGCGTGACTCTAACTGATCTCCCTGGAGTCTCAGTCTCTTGCGCTGTGTCACATTTGCACAGCTAGCCATCTTCTTGTCGGCCGCGCCCAACCGCTTCCTCCCGTGTCCACCAGTTCCCTGATAAGTTTCTCCTTCACGATGTCTCTCTTGTGTCGCGCCACTGTTGCGCGACAGGACATCTTTGTGGCGCTTCTCTTCAGCGGTCCACAATTTCTTTGAGTCCAAGATTTCCTGAAGATATTCCTCCTGAGCCATGCCACTGTTGCACGGCGGGACACCTTCCTGCAGGGGGCGGCCAACTTCATCCGGGATCCACAAATTCCTCGGGTTACTTCCTGTGCCTCTCCACGTCGCCCTGCAGCTCGCTTCTTGCCCCTATACCGCTTCTTCCGTCCTTTGACCGCTTCCACTACGGCATTTTCGTTGGGGACTTCTCGTCGTTGGGCCACCTCAGGTTTCCTGTCCGCTGAGGTTGGCTCGTTTTCTTCTAGACGTGCCTCCATCTCTTGGTAGGCCATCATCTCTTTTCTGGCATCCGTTGATTCTTCTTCAGGTTTTAGGACCGGTATCACAATTGGGACCTCTTCTTGTTCTGCCGCCTCAGGTTTTGTTTCCACTGAGGCCGGCTTTTCTTCTTCTAGACGTGCCTCCATTTCTTGGCGGGCTATCGCCTTTTCCTCTGTTTCAGGGTGAAATGCGTACACCATCTTCATGTGGCCGGTGCGCATATTTTCTCGCAATTCTTCCGTCCTTGCTCTGACAGCTTCAATTTTATGAAGGAGTCTCTCATCCAACTCTGACGGCATAGATTCCATTGCGACCTTCAATTCTTCCTTGTCGGCAACCGCCTTTTCTTGGTTGGCGTCTAATTTGGCAATTAAATCTACTTTGTCTTTTTTCCTATCGGCCTTCATCTCTTCTTGATGGCTTCGGAACATTTCTTGCATCTGCACTCGGTCGGTATCTGCTTTTACTTGGTTAGCCCTCAATTCTTTCAGCATCTCGTCTGTTTTTTCTTGGCCAGCGCTGATTTTCTTCAGCAGGAGTTCCATCGTCTGCTGTGGATCCATGTTCTTTTCGCGTGTATAAGTTCGTATCCCACTTCTGACACCAAACTGTCACGTGTTGGGTGTATAACACGACAAATAACCACGCCGTATTGGGTATACCGAATTGTATTGCACACTCGCTCTTACAATCANTTACTTGGTTAGCCCTCAATTCTTTCAGCATCTCGTCTGTTTTTTCTTGGCCAGCGCTGATTTTCTTCAGCAGGAGTTCCATCGTCTGCTGTGGATCCATGTTCTTTTCGCGTGTATAAGTTCGTATCCCACTTCTGACACCAAACTGTCACGTGTTGGGTGTATAACACGACAAATAACCACGCCGTATTGGGTATACCGAATTGTATTGCACACTCGCTCTTACAATCACACAGTTTACAATCTCAACCTTACTGCCATCGGCAGTATCACAAATACTACACTGCAAATGCTAGAATACAGTTGACTGGTTGACTTCCTGGCTAACTCGTGACTAACTCGTAACTGCTGCCTTGAGAACTTGAGAACTGTCTTCGGCGGCTGTGTAGTTCCGTTATAGTCGCAGTGTTTGCCTGTTACGTAATGGGTACGGCTGTTGCCTGACGCCATGTTACGTCATCGTGAGGAGAGGGGCGGGGTGTTGACTTGCCTATTACCATAGTAACGACAGCATTCCGATGCCGCCACGTACCGCTGGGGTGGGAGGGCGTGTCCTCCATTGCGCAACATGTCACAATATATATATTGTGACATGTTGCGCAACGAAGGACCCCTACCTCCCCAGCGGCACGTGGCAGTAACGTAGCGCTCGCGTAATAGGCGAGTCATCACCCCGCCACTCTCCCCGCGGTGACGTCACGAGCGGAGCCGAAGTTAGCCGAGCCCCCGCAACCTGGTAGCTATGCAACGCGAGTCAACAGCGTTGACGTAACAGGATGACGTGGCACTCATTACGCAACAGGCAAGCACTGCGGCTATATAAGGGAACTGCACGGCGGCTGCGAGTCAGTTGTAACGTAGCAATCGCAGAGTTGTAACCTGGCCATCGCCGAAGACAGTTCCGAGTTAGTTCTCAAGGCAGTAGCCTACGAGTTGAATTGAATTGTAGTAGTCACCGAGTTAGTTGTAACGTAGCAGTCGCGGAGTCGTAACGTAACAGTCGCAGAGTTGAAAGGTGGACATCGCCGAGTTAGTCCTCGAGCTACCTCCGAGAGTTCCGAGCAGGCCTACGAGTCAGTGTGTGTAATTGTGTAATTGGGAGTGTGTGATACAGTGATACATAGCTCCCCTACTATTAACGTGTAGACTACTGAAGACAGAGTGAACTGATTTGCGCATAGGATTATAAAGTGTGAAACCCCGCAACAGTGGTAACAGATTATTGCGATTAGGGTTATAAAGTGTGAAACCCCGCAACTGTGTTATGATTAATTGTAGCCGTTATTTGTAGATTGTTAAATAAACCAATTAACGATCCGAACGGCGTATTCAGTAACGAAACACGTTACACTGGTGTCAGAAGTGGGATTTGAACTTACACACGTGACCGACGAGATTCGATCTCAAGACACGTTACAATATATATACTTACTCATGGAGCTGAGCACTACTGGAGGAGTCGCCAATTCTGCAGCTATTCAAGAATTTCCCAGCATTTTATGGAACCCGAAGGCCCATTACCATGTTCACAATAGCCCTCCACTGGTCCCTATCATTAGCCAGATCAATCCAATCCATACCATCCCATCCTATCTCTCTAAGATCGATTTTAATATTGTTAACCCACCTACGCCTTGGTCTTCCAAGTGCTATCTACATATAAATGATACGACCCGAACACCTGGCGCCTACCTAAATCTCTTTGCGGATGACATCTGAATATATGCGACACACTGCAAAGAGGGTTATGTTCTCAAAAAGCTGCAGCGAGGTTTCAGTGCTACTGAGAAGTGGTGTGAGAGCTGGAACATAAAATGAAATTAAGGCAAGACTCATGAAATCTACTTTTCTCAAACATTTAAAGCCTCTGAGGTTCACCTTACGCTGAATGGTCGGAATATCCCTTTCGTCAATTATGTAAAATATATCGGTGTAACTTTCGATAAGAGGATTACATGGAGATTGCACACAGATGACTTAAGCCAACGCTTTCAGAACATTTATTAGACTCTACTCTCTATTCAAAAGTGAGCGTTTAAGCGCTAATATTAAAGTAACCTTCCATAAGGCAATGATCAAATCAGCAATGACTTAAGCTTGCTATGCCTGGGAATTAGCGACAGCGCCAAAAAAGAGTGACATGTCAAACCGTTGATGGGCAACGGGATGTGGAACGAGGTTATGCAACAATTAGCAAAGCGGTGTTTTTCTGTGCCGTGCTGAGCTGAGCCGAGCCGAGACGAGCCGAACCGCACTAGTTTCTAAGCAGCAGTATATAACTCTCGGCAGCGTTGCCAAGCAACGCCTCTGTAAACACGGCGTTATGCAATAGTGAAGCAAGCTGCGTTTTCCACCTGTCTGATTGAAGGTTTATAAGATAAACTGAAATAAGGCGGTCAGGCATACGACCGTTCAAGTGACTAGGCTACTGTGGTAGCGAATACTACTAGAAATAGGGCATAATCTGCTGTACCGAGCCTGTATTGACAGAGGCCTTGTATATATTGTACATAGAAATAGGAATTAAGTTTAGATTGTAAATATATGTAAATATTGACAATGGACTTACTAGCAGACTATGACTGACAAATGACAGACCCGACCTCTCGTCAGAGAGGGCTCCCCAAGTGAACAGGACAGTAACTTTCATATAAAGAAAAAAATATGGTCATGAGCCCCAGTCGGGCTCGACACCAAGATAGACAGACTGACTGACCGTCAGTCGCAATGTGACTTTGACTTTGACTAACTAATCACTGCCTTCGGCTGTCCTATTTTCCAAAGCCTTGGAAGGAAGCAAAGGTTATAACGTAACCGAAACCCGGTAAGGACCCAAAATTTCCTAAAAATTTACGACCGATTAGCCTCTTGTCTACAACAGGCAAGCTATTCGAAAGTTATTTTGAAAATAGTCAAAAGGCAAATTGAAGAAAAAGGCCTGATTAATGCAAGCCAGATTGGTTTCCGTGCCCGTCATAGCAAGACACTTCAATGTATGAGGCTTACGGACCATGTAACCTTAAATTTCAACAATAACATGTCTACAGCTGCTGTATTCTTGGATATTGAAAAAGTCTTTGATAAAACATGGCACACTGGCTTGCTATATAAATTATCTACATTACATTTTTCGATAAGTTTAATCAAGCTTATTAGCTCTTTCCTTTCTCAGAGAAAATTCAGAGTTTCAGTCGAAGGTGAAATGTCTACACCAAGGGAAATACAAGCAGGAGTGCCACAAGGTTCTGTTCTCTCCCCCACATTGTACAGTCTATATATAAACGATACGCCCCAAACACCTGTGTCTATCTAAGTCTCTTTGCTGACGACACCTGTATATATGCGACAGACCGCAAAGAGGGTTATGTTCTCAGAAAGCTGCAGCGAGGTCTCAGTGTTATTGAGATGTGGTGTGATCGCTGGAACATAAAGATCAATGAAGATAAAACTCAGGCAATCTATTCTTCTCATAGACTTAGGTCCCCTCAGACTCATGTTACACTGAATGGGCAGAATATCCCCTACGTGAATCGTGTAAAATACCTTGGCGTAATCTTCGATAACAGAATTACGTGGAGACTTCACATAGAAATGATTGAAGCCAAGGCCTTCAGAACATTTATTAGAATGTACTCCCTATTCAAAAGTGAGCGTTTAAACGCAAACATTAAACTATTCCTCTATAAGGCACTGATAAGATCAGTAATGACTTACGCTTGTCCCGTCTGGGAATTAGCGGCAGATACCTACCTCCTAAAATTGAAGCGAATGCAAAACAAGGTTTTGCGCACCACTGGAAATTTTCCAGGGTGCACACCAGTTCGCGGATTGCACACGGCTTTCAACTTTCCGTATGTATACGATTATATAACAAAATTGTGTAGACGACAAGCAGAAGTCATACAAAATCATGATAATGAACATGTTCGCGGTATAGGACAAGGTGAAGCCAGACACAGAAAATATAAGAGGCTTAAACTTGGCGGGGGTCAAGCTTATGACCGTTCAAATGACTAAGTTTTCATTGTAGCATAAGATCTGTAAGTTAGGAATGACCTGCTCTGTAAAGCCTGTATTGACAGAGGACTTGTGTGTAAAGCAAAAGGAAGCGTTTTCGATAACATGTTATATGTGCGAAACGTACACTTGACGAACGGTCGA
Organism: Cryptotermes secundus; assembly: GCF_002891405.2. Classification (NCBI taxonomy): domain Eukaryota; kingdom Metazoa; phylum Arthropoda; class Insecta; order Blattodea; family Kalotermitidae; genus Cryptotermes; species Cryptotermes secundus. The sequence continues at coordinate 163,445 of NW_019732000.1, read as the reverse complement.
ATGTATTCATAAGAGACAGACCCATCTTCTCGTCAGAGACGATGTTAGTTAGTTAGTTAGTTAGTTAGTTA
>NW_019732000.1:80538-163164 GCF_002891405.2 Cryptotermes secundus | reverse complement strand
GAAACGTCCTGGAATTTGGCTCAGTGATCCCCTTTGGGGATATGAGGTTCTTTTACGTGCCGTAAAGTTACGACACGGGACACACAGCTTAAAGTCCCTCCCGGAGGACTTGTTCCCTGAATTTTTCCGCCCTTAAAAATTCGACGACCTCCGCCAGGTATTTGAACCCGCGTACTACGAGTCATGAGGTGGGAACGTTACCTCTAGACTACGGAGGCCGCTCACTGACGATGTTACATAAGGACTATTACCGCAAGAGTTCAGTTAGAAAAACATCTCTAGTCGTGGGACTCAAGGTGCTTGATGCCAAGACGAACTCATTGGCGGTAAACCGCCAGTCCTAAAGTAACTCTGACTCTGACTAAGGAGTTAGTATTCGCCAGTATTCGGCAGAACAGAAGTCAGTCAGTGAATCGAGACAGCCGCGGGAAGAACTGAACGTGTGATTAGAAGATTTTATGTGATAATCAGTGATAGTGGTAATAACTGAGAAGTCACTGTGTAATTCAGTGACACTTTTGTAGCTCCCATGTTATACTGTAATAAGTGAAGACTACTGAAAATAGCGTGAAGAGAATAGTGTGTAGGGTTTGTAAATTGTGTAAACCCGCAACACTGCCATTGTCAATTGTAGTTACGACTTGTAGGTTGTTAATAAAACCAGTTAACAATCCGAACGGCGTCAACAGTGGACCAAACACGACACACAAGATTTTCGGCACCACTGGAAATTTTTCAAAGTGCACACCGGTCCGCGATTTGCACACGGCCTTCAACCTTCCGTATGTGTACGATTATATGACAAAATTGTGCAGGCAACAAGTAGAAGTCGTACAAAAATATGAGAATGAACATGCTCGCAGCACAGTACAAGGCGAAGCCAGACACTGAAAATACTTTTATAAGAGGCTTACACTTTGCGGTGACGCGACCATTCAAATAACTAAACTGCCCTTGTAGCTGAAGGGTACTAGACGCATGATCTTTGCGAAGTCTGGACTGACAGACGATTTGTATACATTGCAAAAGCAAGAACTTTCAATAACATGCTATATGTGTGATACGTACGCTTGATAGAGGCCAACCATATCCATATGAGACAAACTTATCATCCAATCAGAGAGGATGTTACATAAGGACTATGACCGCAAGAGTCCAGCTGAAGAAAAAAAAATCTGAAAGTGAGCCTCAACGGGCTTGGCGTTTACACGAACTGTTCGGCGGTAAACTGTCAGTGTTAAGGCAACTTAACTTTGACTCAAATCCCACACTGCGCACAGTGTTCTTAAACTCATCCTTTCAACCATTGAGGCGCACACTAATAAACATTTTTTTTTCCTTGGCACTACAGCCCCAGTGGGCCTAGGCCTACCTCCATGAACTTCTCGTTCACTTTGGTTTTTCTAGATCTTACACATACGGTAGGACTCCTTGGGCGGGTGATCAGCTCGTCGCAAGGCCTCTACCTGTACACAAACACAGAAAAACGGACACACAAACTAAACATTCATGCCCTAAGTGGGATTCGAACCCACGATCCCGGTTTTCAAGCGAGCGAAGACAGTACATGCCTTAGACCGCTCGGCTACCGTGACCGGCCTAATAAACATTACCTTACCAAATTCTTTTTCTGCAAAGAAAAGGGGTCGTTCCATGACAAGACAGTATAGCGCCGTTTTCAGCATTACCTTCCCTGATTTCAATGAAACTGGAAGGTGCTGCCACACATGAGCAAGAAATGCCTGCAAAATGTCAGATATGCATTTTAAATATTTCTGAACCTACTGTCATTTCAAAATTTTGAACTGTAAATATCGACTAACGGATGATCACAATTTTTGACGTAACTTGGGTTCTGTTTAACATACAGAGATGAACTTGGGCTCATTCTTAAGCTCATGAAATAAGCGTTAAAATGATGTGCATCATTGCGTTAGTATAACGAGGAACTAGGAACATTTCTGACCCCGAATTACAAAAAAAAAAAATGCAATTTCAAAAATTTGAAAAAAAAAATACATGAGTCAATACTTATTTAACATAAATTTTATATACACGTATTTGGAGGTGGAACTGCCAATAAGTTTTCTTCTGTATGGTGCTAATGTGCATCTATACGTAACTTCAGCCATTTATTGTAATCAGTGTATAATGCATGTGTCTACATCAAGACAATGACTTTATCTACTTAAAACATATTTCTTGTTCGTTTCGTTATTTTCCTCAGTTCTGAGAGTAGTACTGTAGCAGTAAAATGTTATCAAAATATTTCGCGGGATGTCCAGTCTTGTATTGTACGTGCATGTGCTGATACTTGTTCTTCCTTATATTTACCATGCTCGAATTATATCACTGTCTTTAACCTGTCCGGGATGGAAAAATATGCATAGTCTGCCGGTTCCTACGAAGATGCGTGTTTTACTAAATCGCTCTTGCAGGATTGTTCATCCCTTTTGTACATCATATATGTCTTATATTCAAAATCGAACATTGTAGTGTTGTCCATACACCAGTTATGTAACCGTAATATGGTCGTTATAAAGCTAGCACGTACAGTGGACCAATTAACTGTCCAAGCTACACGACATGGAGCTCTTCCATGGCATATTGCCGAAAAATACCATCCAGCAGTGATAATAAAATCCGTCTCATGAACACAGACTGATGAAATTCTATTTTTGTGCCGACCAGAAGATCCATCAGAGAAGTAGCATGCATGGCCTGTAGGATCCGGGGTCCACAAAGCGGTGGTTATGAAGAGTTCTATCTGCTGTGACCAGGCGTTATATCCCAAAAGGCACAATTCTTCAGATATGGCTTGATCTGACGCTTTTTCGTCATAAAGATACTAAGTGTTGTGGACAAATATGTGCATCTACTGAAACATGAGACAGGCAGTCTCAAAGAAACAAATAAATAGCGTGGCTCACAAAGTGTTGCCTGCAATCTTGAAATAAATCACAAAATGCTGTACTGTGGCTTCACCATTACTCCAGTGAAATGACAAGTTTATCTTGCAGAATGAATGAAGTCGCACATAATGTACTAATTTGTACTGAGGAAGACCTAGGTTAACTTTAAAAAAGTTGACAGCTGCACGGCTATGAATGGATTACACAGAAGAACCTGTAAATTTTCAAAGAAAAAGTCTGTACGTCATTTCATCAATTACATTTTATTCAAACAAATCTGTAAGCATCTGCTTTAAGCTCTGTTCACAATATCCTACGTGACATCCTGGTAATGAAGGATTACACCCGACATGTGACCGTTTTGTAGGGACCTACAGGTATCTCGGTACTAAACACAGCTACAAGTTCTTTAACGTTAACTTAATATTCTGGTATGTGTACTATATATATATTTTTTTTATTATTGCTACTGAGGTGGGACTAAGTCCCTTGTACTGCGCCCACTTCTGACCTATTGTACCAGCCCCGGATGATAGGTGAGGGTGATTGTGGTGCAACTGGTGGAATGAAGATTGGCAGGGGAAACCGAAGTACTCGAAGAAAACCTGCCCGGCGCCACTTTGTCCCATCGTTTCACAAGCCCCTGAAAACCAGCAGCATAAATCTTTTGGGCTGCTGCCGGAACCAGGCGGTGACTGGGATCACGAAGGCATACTGCTCACCGCATTCCAGCCTCAAGGACAAACTGTAAATGCCGACTCACACTGTAACATCCTAAGGAAACTTCGTAAGACCATTGAACGGAAGCGACCAGGACTTCTCACCAAAGGCGTGTTGCTCTTGCATGACAACGCCCGTCCCCATACTACCAACAAGACAAATGAGACGCTGCGAAATTTCAAATGGGAAGTCCTCGAGCATCTTATGTGTAGCCCCCACATTGCTCCAAGCGACATCCATTTGTTCGGCCCTCTTAAACAACATCTTTCGGCTGAACATTTTCCCCTACGATGAAGCTGCTGAAAGGGAAGTCACCGCCTGGTTCCGACAGAAGCCCAAAGAATTTTATGCTGCTGGATTTCAGGGGCCTGTGAAACGATGGGACAAGCGCCTCAATGTACAGGGAGATTATGTTGAAAAATAAAAGCATTTTTCAAATCAGTACTCTTATTTCTTTAAGTTCTATATCCATATATAACTTACTTATTGACTTACCTTCATGTCTCTACAGCTCAGAGATAAAGTAAAAGAAAAGGTATCCCTGCAACAGGCCGTGAAGGCCCATAGGGTTGTGAGACGTTCAGACTCCCACATTTTCTAGACAATCGGCTCACAGATGGCGGTAAGGTTGTTAGCCTTACACGCCGGCCGCCTTTTACCCCCAAGAACATTCCAAGGACATTCCTAGTACTCATTTCTGTTAGAGGTTGAGTCGAACCCAGTGCCATAGTGCGACTGGAAGGATTAGGTAAATTGAAAAAATTCAATGACCTCATCGGGATTCAATCCCGCGACCTTCCGGTTTGTAACATAGTGCCTCAACCAACTACGCTACCACGTGGCCCCTTCACAGCTCAGAGATAAAACTATAAAAATTCGCACCTGTTCGTTTCTCTTGGTACTGGTTTTAAACGTATCTTCCAAACGTCCTATGATTTCTAAATCAGTATCAGAAGGTGAATTGCCTTCGTTTTCACCTTCTGAAATGTACAGCATTTCTAAACTGGCATTTTTGGAATCTCTTCTCATGGATTTCTATTTCTTGCATCCCCGTCTTCATGACTGGTGATTCCCCTATAGCCTGTAGGCTCCTGCTTAATATTTCAATAGCCACATTTGAAGCACTATCATCTTCTGCTTCATGGGATGGATCATAACTTCTCTGCTCAATTTCTGTTACTGATACTTCTTTCTGAATTGTCACGTGGGCCACATGTTCTTTCTTATTTAATAAAACAAAATTCTACACTTGGCACCAATTTTACCACCAGGTACAGTGCTAACTAAAATGAGCTGTCCATGGTTGAATGGGTCCTAAGTTTTTCCCAACATGTGAATATCTCTCCTCGTTAAAAGGATTAGAATAGAAGTTTTTTCCAACTAGCGCTCATTATTTGACAGAACACACAGTGAAATATAGGCTACATGAAATGGATACCTACTGTTCAAGCACTCCTAAATAAATTCACTTCAAAAATTCAGAACTCAAATTCTATAAAAATTCGAGTACAACTGAATGAAAACTTGCTGAAATACTGTTCTTTCACAACAAGAAAACACCACACATAGGAACAATCAAATACTCAAAACTTGGAGTACCTAGAAAGTAAAACATTGTTGTTCCCAATCGTCATATTCGGTATTTGTGATTCCAGCTGTGAAAGAATCTAATTAAGCCCTCTTTTAATAATTCAGGACACTTGCAATGCCATCTGTCAAGTAAAGCCTAGTAACATTTTAGTCCTAGCACTTGAATATGCCACGGCCATGCTACGGTCTTGCGGGTCATTCCATGCGAATTCATCCAGATAGGTCGCTCGACCATTTAAAAAAATATATATTTTTATTATATTTATATATATATTATATATATTTATTTATATATTACTTATTTCTACATATTTTCATACTTCAAAAATATTTTTAAAAAATTTAATCCGCTCGGTTCTCCCGGTACAGGCGTTTTATAACGCGAAAGAAAGGGGTTTTCTGTTGAAATGGAGATTCGCGTTATCTTCTCTATCTCGATAACTATTGATGCTAAAAACTCCAATGAAAAACCAATTTATTCCCCATGATACGGACTACAATTCAGTTCATTACAAGTTTTCGCTCAAGTCAATTTCTCTAGGTCTAATTAAGCTTGAAACTTGCCTATCGATTTTGGGGAAAAAACTATTTTTGACCTTCAAAATCCAGTGGGAGGGGGAAAGTATCTGATCTGTGGTTTCTGCCCTTTGTTGCTGCAAACATGGGGAATATAACCACGTAGTTTTGAACCCCGTATCTATTTTCCAAAAATTTTCTGGAGCGAGCGCTGATAACATGTCATTCCGAGCAGTAAGTAGAGTCAGGCCTGAGTACTTACTGCTCGGGAAGACAAAAGATAAATCTGTCGTCTTTTATATCGAAAAAGAACCTCTAATACCATTGGATACAGGTAAGCCAATTGTTGAGGTGTTGATTTTTTTGGTAAAATTCAAAGTGCCCACAACTTCGCTATTAGTAGAATATGAAAGTTGTAATTTTAACTCCAACTTTTTTTTTAGTGCTAGTGGGGTGGGACTAAGTCCCTTGTACTGCGGCCACTTCTGGCCTATTGTACCAGCCCCAGACGACAGATGAGGAGGATTGTGGACCAATTGGTGGAATGAGGATTGGCAGGGGAAACGGAAGTACTCGGAGGAAACCTGCCCCAGCACCACTTTGTCCACCACAAATTCCACTTGACCAGACCCGGGATCGAACCCGGGCTGCCGCGGTGGGAAGTCAGCGACTAACCGCTTGAGCTATGGCGCGGCCCTAACTCCAAGTTACTCTAGAACAGAGAATTATTTTTTATGAATTTCAAATTTTTCGGAGCTTCCACACCAGAGATATATTCAAAATGGCCGATTCTGGGCCATGAGCAAAGTTTGGAAGCTCCAGGAAAATATGTATGGGGTTCAAACCTACGTGACTATATTCCCCATGTAGGTAACAACAAAGGGTAGAAACCACAAATCTGATACTTCCGCCCTCCCATTGGTTTTTGAAGGTCAAAAATAGCTTTTTTCCCAAAATCGATAGGTAAGTTTCTAGCTTAATTAGACCTAGGGGGAGTTGAGTAAAAACTTGTAATGATATAAATTGTAGTCCATATCACGAGGAACAAATTTGTTTTTCTTTATTGGAGTCTCTAGCTTCAATAGTTATCGAGATATAGGAGACAACGAAAAGCTCCATTTCAACCGAAAACATGTTTTTTTCGCACCACAAAAACAGCTATACCGGGATAACCGAGCGGAGTAAATTTTTTTAAAAATATTTTTGAAGTATGACAATATGTAGAAATAAATGTACAAAATATTTTTTTTATTATATGGATCTATCTATCTATGGACCTATCTGGATGACTTCACATGGAATGAACCTTGTAACAAAGTAACAGCATATTTAATTCCTTTAAATGTTATTCAGAGTTCCATCTTCAAACTTTTAGTGGATGTTAGGCAGGCATTAACATGTAACACTCAATTTTGTCACAATTTTCTGTCGATTACTGAAAGAATCAAGGTCAGACATTAAATGCAATGACCTTGATCTGTATTAATAAGGAAATACAGATCTATCGCACTATTTTAAAGCTCACTCTTAATGCTTTAAAGTAGCCCAATTTCAACTCTGTAGGTCAAGTGCAACCAGCATAAGAATCAGATCTGTGATCATTCGTGACGCTTTTAAGTTTTAAATAGTAGTATATTTTGAAATATTTGAAATCGAGATACGAACGTCTGTACATATTCATTCGAATGAATTATAGTGTAATACAGCCGGTTACTGTAGCCGAACGGTCTAAGGCATGTACGGTCTCCGCCCTCTCGAAAATCGGGATCGTGGGTTCGAATCGCACTCAGGGCATGGATGTTTAGTGTTTGTGTTTGTGTACTGGTAGAGGCCTTGTGACGAGCTGATCACCCGCCCAGGCTGTAGCGCCAAAGGAAGAGTGTAATATATAACCCACATTTAATTAAAACCGGGCTAGGTGTGATTATCTGACATAAAATGACCAATAACATTTATGAGCCTTTTGGCTGACAATACAAATCACAAATAATAATAATAATAATAATACGCACCAAATACATAAAACATATTTTTGCTGCTAAATTCGCAGGTTTTTCGTGTCATAATGTTTGCTGAAAGGAAGATATCAGCAAGCATGATACAAGTATGCAAATGTCATAATTGGTAAGACTGACCGCTCCCACTTCTCTGATCCATCTGAAATCTGATTTTCTGATGCCAGTAATGAGACCTCAAAACCTTCAGGATCAGCCTACGGACTCTCTCCAGGTTTGAAAAAGAAAAGCACCAATGTTACGACGTTCGTTAGTAACACTAGTAAGGACTCCAGCATTCCTAATTGAGATCAGGACCCGAGGTTATAAAACACAGAACTGAACTCTAATGCTAGGTCGTTCTTTCCGCATTACTGAATTACTCATATGCGTACATGATGCATTCCTTCCAGGCCCGCCAAAACAACACCAACACCTAGATCCAAGAATAGGCCGCATCGCAGCTGGCCACACGATTCACCTCCGCCCTTCTCATACAGGCGAGATCAATTCTCTTAGCTAAAACGCGTAACATGCAGGCCTACACATCTTTCAAGGACGTTACAATCTTGCCGGTATAAGCAATCTTCGACCAAAATCAAGTACACAATCCATCTACGACGCTCGAACGAAATACACAAACTATCTTAAATCAGAATGTCATTTAATAACACCCGAAAAACGTAACCCACAAGCGATAACCATGATAAAAATCACTCAAGATGTTTCAAATTCGATTACCAATTTCGCGTGACAACCGAACAAATTTTCAGGCAAACATAAAATAACTTTCCAGTCTTGAAGTATCTGTCCCAGATTAATGACGTGTATTGTCACATGAAATATTTTCAAAATCCGTGGATTTTCTTATCGGATAAAATGTTTATCACTCCGGACATACTTAGTTTCGACAAGCGATTTCCCAAAATCCTATAAATAGTTGTAAGCGCATAATAATTACGATGGTAAGCGTGTCTTTAAACTTTCCTATTTTCTGTACTGCATGTGAAAATAATCATGCTTATTTCGCCAACTCGTGCGAAGGAAAGATCCTCTGTCTATGAGGTCCTACCATACTCCTAAAGGATTCATGGTTTAAGAAGAAATGTAAATGAGGGACAGGGCCTAATCCTTGAAAGTTAAATATAAAATTTCGAATTAATGTACGAAAGAACCGCAAATTATATTTTTATTATGTAATTACGCCATAGAGGATGGGTATGAAGTGCCGTCACAACTTTCAAGGCACGTAAGAACGCAATGTCGGTGTACTCGTACAGGCTAATATAGTATCATATAGCCTGACAGAATAATTTGAGGCTACAGCAATATTTTAAACTTGGATAGGTAGGTATCACACCGACATCTCTTCCTAAACGTAAAGCAATTGCCAAAGATTAGGTCTGTGGCGGATTTGGCAATCATGTTCTATAGTTTGTTCACAGTTCTTTGTAGGTGAAGCTATAAGAAATGTCCTTTCTCAGATCCAAGTTTCTTCCATTATAGGAAGCTCACTGATACCAAGTCTGGTCCCTCGGCCAATCCACAGAATGGAGTCCCATCACTACATTTGTGTGCCCTGATATGCTCTAAAGGCGTTCGATTCTGTAAAGAAAAGCACCATTAACTATAGCTCTGTACCTTTACATGCTCCGAAGACGTTGATCCCACAAGTAAAGGATCACCCCAGAGAAAGACTTTATCAACAAGTCGTAACGACTCCACAGTAAGTCAATGTGTCTAGTGTACGTACATCTGCATGCATTTGATTACAGGGCTTACAAAATGACACTGTGCTCAGCTATATTAACTTCAAATACGGAAAATATGCGAACGACGTTCAGTTATTGTGGTGGGAGGTTCCGCAGTGGCGCATGGGTCAGGGCTTTCCCCTCTCTTTCCTGTAGTCAGCTGTAGCATCATCGCCACTAGTTCTTCCCTTCACCACCTAAAAAAGTCAACTTCTCCTCAGCCACTAAAAAGTTAATATGGCCCAGTAATATTGTGCATTGGTGTGGGATGTGGTACACAAAGTGACATTCAGGCAAGTTTCTAATGAGTACTTCGGTTTCCATACCAATTCACATTCCTCCAAAACGGGTATATTTCTCTCAATTATAATCCAGGGCTGGCACAATGGGTCACTAACGGCCTACGTATCAAGGGACTGTCTCATCTCACCCCAAGAAGAAGAAAAAAAACCTGGTGCGCATATCTGCAATTAATATCAAGAATGTTCAGCCCGTGGTTCTGTATGGGTGCGAAACTTGGTCTCTGACATTAAGGGAGGAACATAGAGTGAGGGTGTTTGAGAACAGGGTGTTGAGGAGAATATTTGGACCGGAGAGAGATGAAGTAACAGGAGGTTGGAGAAAACTGCATAATGAGGAGCTTCATAACTTGTACGCTTCAAGTATAATTAGAAAGATCAAGTCAAGGAGGACGAGATGGACAGGGCATCTAGCACGAATGGGGAGAGGAGGAACGCATATAGAATATTGATGGGAAAGCCGGAAGGAAGGAGACAACTGGGAAGACCAAGACGTAGGCGGGTGGACAATAGTAAAATGGATCTTAGAGAGATAAGATGGGATGGTATGGATTGGATTCCTCTGGCTCAGGATAGGGACCAGTGGAGGACCCTTGTGAGCACGGTAATGAACCTTCGGGTTCCAGTCCATAAAATGCAGAGAATTTCTTGAGTAGCTGCACAACTGGCATCTACTCAAGAAGGGCTCAGCTCCATGAGTGAGTGAGTGAGTGGGTGAGTGTGAGAGTTATGTTCAGCTACAAAATGACATGAACTCTTGTGGCGTATATAAAATGTCAGTCACCTCGACGGTACCAGGAAATAAACATAAATGCATTGCACATGATTTCAAACTGATTACTTAAGTTCGTTCTAACGTGTCCGTCAAGACTTAATCGATGTCATATCTTGGGTATAAAATTGTCCTTTATTAGCACAGCGTGTAGAATCAATCACGGATTCTATCTAGATGTTTCCCTGAAAAGTGAACCACAGATCTTAAGCTTTCTGAAACAGCAACGATGATTTTGCCTGTATATACACCGACAGAGAGTCAGAGGCAGAGGCAGAGTCAGAGTCAGAGTTACTTTACGACTGGCGGTTTACCGCCAATCAGTTCGTCTTGCCGTCAGGCCCCTTGGGGGACACGACCAGAATTTTTTATTTTTTCAACTGAAGTCTTGCGGTAATAGTCCTTATGTAACCTCCTCTCTGACGAGAGGATGGGTTTGTCTCTTATGAATACACTTCACCTTTCGTCAAGTGTAAATTTCGCACATATAACAAACGAGCCGAATAGCAGTTTGTTCCGGCAAATCTCTGAACTTCACGTTTTTCCATCAAAATAATTTAATTCTGAGTTTTATTCGCAGACCCGTTCTTCGAGTACGAAATGGTTTTCTGTGGAATTTAAGACAAACGGGATCCCTGTATTAACATTTTCAATTTTCCGTTCTCTAGTAGTTATGAAACCAGCCTATGCCATGCACCTAGTAACGTCCAAGAATAATTACTCGTATTTTTCATTACAACCGTTCATTAGACGTCGTCCTTGCATACGATATTTTCCGAACGGGCTGTACTTCCCGTTACAGCTGGATGATCCAATAGGGACTGCATTTTATGTTGCCATGGTAACACACATGCGTACTGCCATCATACAGACACAAGAGCGATAGTTTATACAGCATCCCCGAGGGGAGGAATTCGTGCTTGTGACGACGTTATGACGTCACAGGGAAAGAGGAAGGTAGGGGGCTGCATTGATTCACTTTCATAGAACTCACACACCACCAAAACACTAGACAGTTTTTATGATTAACCCAGTCTAACAATATCATACGCTTGATGTGGTTTCCTTTACATTTTCATTAAAACCACAAATCTGCAGTCGCGGCCGAGTTGTTAGGACTCACGTCTCCTATTCGGAAGATCAAGAGTTCAAATCTCGACCCGAAGACCGGCCATCCTACATGAGGCTGTTCGTGGTCTTCCTCTACCCCTCCAGGCAAATTCCGGGATGGTACTTCAAACTGGGCCATGGTCGTTTCCTTCCACATCCTTTCTAATTTATTAGTCGCTAGCCAACTTACCCGCCGGTCACGGTAGCCGAGCGGTCTAAGGCACGCACTGTCTTCGCTCGCTCGGATGCCGAGACCGTGGGTTTGAATCCCACTCAGGGCATGGATGTTTAGTGTTTGTGTACATGTAGAGGCCTTGAGACGAGTTGATTACCGGACCAAGGAGTCCTACCGAATGACTAAGATCTAGTAAACCGAAGTGAAACGGAGAGTTTCATGAAGGTAATCCAAGGTCCAAATTGGGGCCGTAGCGCCAAAGGAAAAAAATCATCTTACCATTTGACGCTACCAGTCTACGCTACCGGCAGCGCTATTACATAAACCATAAAGAAATAAACACAAATCTGCATTCAAAATCAACTGGCGCTACACAGTTGTTCCAGAGCAGCCAGCCATCTTTTCTCCGGTCCAATAAAAGTTCATACTGTTTTGTTTCTTTCTGCGCCAGGTTTGATAGCGCAGCGTTACACAAGCCAAGCTTCACATTACTAACTTCAAAACGAACTCCAAGCAGCTGAACCCTTGAGAAATCGCCAGTTACTAGCTACTCAATAATTTCCCAACATTTTATGCAACCCGATGGATCATTAACGTGTTTACAATAGCACTCCACGGGTCCCCATCCTCAGCCAGATCAACCCAGTCCATACTATCCCATCCTATCTCTCTACAATCCATTTTAATACCGAGGATTTCTTATCTTCTGGGATAGAACACCGTGCAGTCTGTTGTTCGGAGGAACATGCTGTCTCCGTCTTCAGGGTCTAAGAAGCCAAACAAGAAACCAGCGTAGAAGCAGGTGACAAGCAGAGCAAGATGGAAGCAATATGTTCCCCCGAAACGTCTGTTGACTTTCGACGGACTACATGGCTTTATATCCCAGAATATAGAACTTTTTATAAGCATCGCTGCGATAACCTCAAAACCTACATTTTAATATTATCCTCCCACCTACGTCTAGGTCTTCATAGGGGTCTCTTTCCTTGTGGCCTTAGTACCAAAATCCTATATGCATTCCTCTTCTCCCCATGCGCACTAATGTCCTACCTATCTCATCCTCCTCGAGTTGACGATTCTAATTATACTTTCCGAATGATAGAAATTACGACGCTCCTCGTTATGCAGTTTCCTCCAACCTCCTACCATTTCATACCTCTCTGGTCCAAATATTCTCCTCAGTAAAGTGTCGCAACACACGTCTGCACAGTGTAAACTTCGGGAATGAGGTTCAGGAGCGTAGACTGGCAGGGGATATTCTTCTCTTCGTCACTACGTCCTCACCAGCTCTAACTCTCTCATTCAATGCGTACTGAGGCACATCAGCTAAAATGGCCGAAGCGTGAAATATACCATTCGCACTCTCCTAACAGGCCTTCGCCTCTATTTATCCGCGAGCTTTCATGGTGTAGTTCTGAAGCTTACGGCCAGTTATGACTCCACGTTAAGTGGAGTAAAGGTAAAGCTGTAATCTCGGGCCCAAATGTTAAAAACCTTGCGAAGAGTAAGATTAGCTTTATCTTTGTTGAAAGCACGATTTTCACAATTGGAACTCTTCCTACGGTCTTGTTACATTCGGTAAGTCAACAAAGCAAAAGTGGGAGCAACAAATAGGAAGCATGACGGAAATGGGAAACGAACGCAAAATTTCTGTTAGAAGACCGTAAGCTAAGAAACTGTGATGTAGTTTGAAAGACAATTTTAAAGTGTATCCAAGAAGGAAAAAGGGCGTAGTGTGTACTACATTGTACTTCTACATACCAACCTGTTTCCATAGCATTCTTTCTGCATAGCAGTACCAACAGATTTATCAACATTTCCAAACTAAACTGAAGAAATATCATAAACGAAAAGACTATTCGAACATCGTGCTACGAATTTTCTTTTCTCCTTTCAATTTAACGAAGGCGTTCTACATAAATGGTTCCACTGGAACGTGAATTCCGTCACATTGGCCGATTTCCGAGTATTGCTCAAGAATTTTGGAGTGTTAACTAAGGAGGTTGGCCAACTAAAGCTGTCACTAGATCAATGTGGAAATCTTACATGCATATACAGTGTCTTTCAAAATAAAATAAACACTTCCATGTGCTAACAATACGATATTCATTTCATAGTGATGCCACATAAACCAGCATGAAGCTAACCTCACCAAGTTTCTTTCTAATGCCACCAGGAATCGTCATTCTCTTCCCGTTCGCCAGAGACTTAAGTGGTGCGAAAATGATGTCTACACAGGAAAAAGTATTTCTATTCAGTATGTGAAGATGATTTCTGTTACAAGTTCGTAGCGGGAGTTTCGTAAACGTTACCGAATAGACCCGCACCAACGAACCTCGGTTTACGCGAGGTATAAGCGGTGTGAAGCCAAAGGGCGCATCTGTAGGGAGGGAAATCCGTTGTCTTCGCTCCACTGATGAAACCGTGCAACACGTCAGAAAGGCCTTTCAGCACAGCGCACAGAAGTTCATTTTCAGATGTATCCGTGAACTGAATTTTTCTCAAACAAGAGTCTGGCGATTCTCTGAAGTGTCTGATTTTGAAAGTTCTGAAGCCGTAGACCTTCAACGTGAATCTCGAAGACTGCGGGATGATGTGTCAGTGCGATTGGTTTTCAGTAATGAAGCCACTTCCAACTTATGCAGCAAAATAAATAGCTGGGTATCCCAAAATCTTCATCAAGATATCGGGCATGAACAGGACTCCCCAAACATCAATGTGTTTTCTGATATCTCACGACATACGGTGTACGGGCCCGTCTTCAAGACTACAGTCAACGTTTATCTTGACATGCTGATATCTGGTTCATGACCCTCCTCCTCGCTTCCACTGCGAAGTGTGACGAAACCTGAACAAGGCACTGCCCCGCTTCTGGCCCTTCAGGTCGCCGGATGTTACACCAGGCAACTTACCAACACACAAATTCCGGATCTGAAGCGTAGGATCACTGAACCACTGGCCTCAGTTACCAATGATGTACTGGTAAAGGTTTCGGAAGAAATGGAGCATCAGATCGACATTTGTCGTGCGACTCGTGGGGCTTACACTGAGGTCGCAGGAAATTTTATGAGATTAGCTACTCGCCAGTACGTGTCATTTAAACATTATATGGACATACACGGTGTGTCAAGGATCCGTTAGGACTCTTTTTTTCCTCCCCTTGCAATGCCATATGTTGGCGAGCTGTGGCGTTAAGATTCTTGAAGTTTCAGCTGTGGCTGTCTATAATTTCAAAGCGCAGGCATCGCTGCATCATGCGTTCTGACCTTCAATGTAACAGTACTGTTCTGACACTCGTCGGAAAATGGCGGTTGAAAAGAGAGCCAACATCAAATTCTGTTTGAAGTTAGGCAAAACAGCCGGAGAAGCATACGAAATGATGAAAAGTGGGTATGGTAGTGATTGTTTGAGTCGCTCGAACATTTTTCCATGGTATGCTGTATTTCGTGACGGCAGGGAGGACACTGAAGACGCTCCGCGTGCATCAAAGCCGAGAACAAGTCGCACTGAGGAAAATGTGAAAAAAGGTGACCGAAATCCTTGCATCAGACAGATGTGTTTCTGCAAGACTCATCGAGGAGCTTTTGGGAATACCAAAAAGTACTGTGCATCAAATTTTTACCGAGGATTTCGGCAAACGGAAGGTCTGTGCACGATTTGTACCGCACGTGTTGTTATGCGTGTAAAATATGCCAGAGTGGAACACTGCAAAGACATGTTACGGTCGGCCCAAAGTGATATAAAATTTACAAAATCGATTGTTACTGGTGACGAGACATGGTGTTTTCAATACGAGCCTCTCACAAAGCGGCAGAGTGCAGCGTGCTTGAGCCCAAAGAAGCCAGCCGGAATCAAAGAAAGTGCGCATGCAAAAGAGTAGACTAAAGACACTGCTAACCGTTTTCTTCGAATCCAAAGGATTCATTCACACGGAATTTCTGCCAGAAGGTCAAACAGTGAATTCTGATTATTATCTCGGAGTCCTCAATCGTTTGTGGGCAAGAATTCTTCGAATTCAACATGAATATTGAAAGAAAGGTTCTTGGTCGCTCCTCCACGACAATGCCCCATCCCACAAATCGAAGATAGTGCACGATTTTTTGGCCAGAAAATGGATCAGTCCTTTATCATCCTCCGTATTCGCCAGATTTGGCTCCAGCAAATTTCTGGCGGTTCCCAAAAGATAAGTAGACGATGAAAGGAGACCATCACAACACCATCCAGAACATCGAAAGGGAATCTACCGCAGTTTTAAATGCGATTCCACAAAAGGAGTACAGTGACTGTTTTCGAAAACTTTTCAATCGATTCCAGCTATGTACTGATTCAGAAGGAGACTGTTTTGAATAAAAATAGTGAAATTTTAAAAATTATTCACGTCTTGTATTTTTAATGAAGACAGTCCTAAAAGAACCTGGACACACTGTGTATTCGACTTTCGGGAATGCGCCCAGTAGAATGTTTCAAGATTTTCCAACGTTTCGATATATACTTCACTTGCCATCTGCAGCATTCTATACCGTATTCTCCAAAACTGAGTACTGACACCTTAATGTGGCTTTTATAATCAATCAACTGTTGTGATGACGGCACCTAAGAACACCTCTAATACAAGATACACAACAGGATGTAAAAATGAAAGTATTCTCCAAAGCCCAAGTCATACATTGAGCTCAGTAGCGAAAACTTAAGTACTAGAATTACATGGATAGTTTGATTTCTACAATTTTAAAGTGTTTGCTTTGTTCTGAATATACATGAATATACATGGTGTTAGTGATGGCGAAGAACGGCAGAATAGGCTGCCTCAAAGGGTTATACAGATATTAGGGAGGCCTGTGTTAGCTATGACAGACACGAAAGTAATCATGCCATACAACTGCACAATTTCATTTTACATACTGCAGTCATTCATTTCTATCATGAACGTTTCTCGCAGGGAGGGGGGGGCACTGAGTCAAATATTATCTCACGGTATATATGAAGGCAAATATTTAATTTTGGAATTAGAACTAATAAAGCGTTTGCGTACTTAGAGAAACAGAACATTCATAAGTAGAGAGTAGCTCAGTAACACACCTTGCTCAGGCTATGCGTTGAGCTGCGATCTAAGTCGCACTACTTAACAATTATCCAGTTCAATTTAATTCCTTTATTTGCGTGTTTGCTGGCAGCAAGCAGCACAAAACAGACCAGTACTATAAATGCATAAATTGTAAAACTATATTAAAAACTGAAACAAAACAATAATAATGAAGCGTCAATAGAACCAATGCACTACAGGATTGAAGAGGGAAAAAGTACTCCCGACGGAAATGGCGAGTTCATTCAAAACATTCAATGATCGACTATGATATCTTGAAGGACCTAGTCTAGAATAGTAATAATTCAATTAAATTCCTTATTATTTATGTGCCGAGTCAACAGCTAGAAGGGCCATTACAGAAACAACACAGTGCAGACACTATTAATTACATTACAAACATAAGCATAAAGACAATAGCTACAGAGCCAGTTTAGAAAAGAGCTCAGCAGATAAACTGCCACAGCCACCACTACTATACAGTTGCACAGTGTACTGAATAGGAGGAAGCGGCGAAGCCGCAGCAGAAGCAGCAGCAGTGACGCGTTTTGTGTACAGATAAAACTGCATCGAAAGTTCACTTAGCGACTTGAGCGCAGCTCTGGGATTATGTGCACAGTGGTCTTCAGGAACGCTTTTTCTTCAATTTACTTCCTCTTTGTAGGGCCTTTTTCTCTGATGTCGGTACGCTTGCGACAGGTGGTGCTGAGAGTTGTTCGACAGCATTATCTGTGAACATGGTCACCTACACTACATAACATAAGGTCCAGGCCCACATCCGAACTGGATTATTAATGTATAGAACAGTGGAATATGGATAACGAAAATTTACACCTCCACGAAGACGCTCCACTTCGTCCAGAAAAGTGTGATTTGGTATGCTCTGTCCACTGTTGGCACTCAGGGCCAAGTGTTCTCTACGCAGAATGTGAACTCTGAACGGTAAGGGGCACTTACAGAAGGGAACTTAATTCCCATTTGAAAATAACTGGTTGTGATCCCAGTGAATGTTTTCTTTTTCAGCGTGGTGATGGACAGCTAACAGGCTGTAACCGTACGTCCCTCGCTAAAATTATTTAATTGTGGGTATGACCAGTTTATGCATTGTTTTCACACCCTGAGAGATGCTCCTACGGCGAGGTACCATCCAGGGACCGTCTAGTTCTAATTCAACATAGTCCTCCTTAGGCTTGTGGTGCCATTATTGCCATTAATGTCGCGTTTGCTCCTTGTCGGGATAGGTAGGAATTCTGAGTCATAAATCCACCAGTTGGCATTGTGCGAGACCTGCCAGAGGAGGGTCTTGAATTCCCTGCCCATGTGATTTGGAGACCTGAGAAGGTTTAAGATAGACACCTCGGAAAAAAAAACAGATGCGGGGCTGGCGACTGGCTTGACCCTTGGCTGTTTCTTTCTTTTTTCAGATGACCACTGGGGGACTTGTGAAAAAGAGGCAGTCGCTTATAGGGAGCGGAAATTTAGACAGGGAACAAAGAAAGGAGTCACAGTACGGGGTAGCGAGTAATGTGTATGGTCAGCGAATTGGTGTGAACAAGTCATGACGACTGAGAGGCTAGCTTGAGGGAAGACTGATGTAAAGACTGACAATCACTGAACGCAATTCTATTTTAAAACAGTAACACACGGAGTTGGTTCTGGAGACCCAGCAATTCATAAACTCCGAAGTGTGTTCCCCTCCCGGTATCCGAAGCCCCTCTATCCCCGGGTTAAATGTCTCATCTCGAGTGATAGGACGGCGGTCGGCTACAGGGCTAATATGCATACTGTTGTGGGCATCTGAAACACACCGTTCCTCGACTGAGTAACGCCGAAACTACCCTGGTCTATCTGAAGTAGGGTGGTCTTGGCCACCATATTAACCTAATATTAATCACTGCAGTTATATTTTGGGCCAGTCACGGTGGCCGCGCGGTCTAAGGCATGAACTGCCTTCGCTCGCTCGAACACTGTGATCGTGGTTTCGAATGTAAGTGTATTTTATATTTGTGTTATTCTGTGTATAGACAGAGGCCTTGCAACGGGCTAATCCTCCGTCCAAGGAGTACTACCGTTTCTTTATAGTATCATAAAACTGTAAAAGCGGCCATGGCCCAACAAAGGGCCGTAGAGCCATAGATAAGTTAAATTTTGTTACGCTTTCTTAAAAGATCATGTCACATTACTTGTCCTCAAAGAATCAATCGCAGATCTGAAGAATGAAAATATATGTACCGATGTTTTTAGGCGGACAGTGCAAATTTTCTTGGGCGTATAAGCCGCGTTCTTGAGGTGGACGACAGACTTTAAAACAGCTAAAAGTCAGCGGTAGAAATATTAAACACATACACCATAACTTCTAACCTTCGTGTAAAGGACTGTGGTCTTCTCTTGTAATATGATTATGCAGTTGTGTAAAAGATACTACAATCAGTCCTATCGTGAAGATCCTGTATATTAACAAGTCCCGATGATGCCGCGAAGTAAGGTGAATATCAAAATTCAAACAACATCTGCCACAACACAGAAATCGAAGCAAATTAGCTTCTGTGTCAGGCAGCAAACTCGAATTTCTACTTTTCACAAATAAAAATCAAAGCCAATTACATATGTGTGATAATTGGCTATTTTCTTCTTTGGCCCACGGTTAATGCTGTTGAAGTAGCTTGAAAGTAGCTTTGCTGCATTATCAACACTCTGCAGACAGATCTGCATACCGTACAGGGCGAACGCCAACATGCATGAGCTCGGTTTGAAGAATACGGTCACCAGGACCTGAAGCGTACGATCTCCCGCTCATAACAGGCGAATTAATTTCAAGTGCTGGAGAACAAATTCACAACATTAATTTATACTACCGGACTCGATTTTAGCGTGTCGATAGATATTTCTTCTTCTTTCTAAGTTACTGTTCTATGTCGGGCGCCCTCTCTGACGAGAGGACGGGTCTGTGGTTTGTCAGAGTCATAGCAGTATGTTAACTGTCCGGATATACATTTATTAACATTTTATCTGTTATTAACTATTCGTATATACAATATATACAAGGCCTCTGTCAGTCCAGGCTGAGCACAGCAGATTATGCTCTATCTGTTGTAGCTTCCGCTACAACGGCAGTCTACATACTTGAACGGTTATATGCTTGACCGCTGCCAAGTTTAAGCCTCTTATATTTCCTATGTCGGGCTTCGCCTTGTCCAATGTTGAAAATATTTTCATTTTCATGATTTTGTATGACTTGTACTTGTTGCCTGCATAATTTTGTTATATAGTCATACACGTACGGAAGTTCTAAAGCCTGTGCATTTCGCCAACCGGTGTGCGCCTTGGAAAATTTCCACTGGTGCGGAGAATATTTTTGCAGACGCTGCAAGTAGATGGTTATCTGCCGTAAATTTCCAAGCGGAGCAAGCATAAATTATACTCATAATGAGTGCTTTGTGGAGGGTCATTTTAATATTAGCGCTTAATCACTCACTTATGAATAGGGAATATACTCTAATACATGTTCTGAAGGCCTTGGCTTCGATCATTTCTATGTGTAATCTCCATGTAACTTTCTTATCGAAAATTACGCCGAGATTGTTTATACCATTTATAAATGAAATATTTCGTCCATTCAATGTGAGACGAGTCACAGGCGGTCGACTGCGAGAGAAGTAGGTCCCCTGAGTCGTAACCTCGTTAATTTTAATATTCCAGCAATCAGTCACGAATGAGCTGATACCGCGCAGAAGACAACAAAACCCACCTTGCGATCTGTCGCATACAGGCAGGTGTCGACGGCAAAAGGGGCTAGATGTTTGGGGGCATCATTTATATATATTGGCGTAGATATTTCGCCCTTTACCGAAACACTGATTTTGCGTTGTGAAAGAAAGGAGCTAATGCACTTGATGAAACTGGTCGAAAATTCCAATTTATATAACTTATATAGCAAACCGCGGCCGTAGACATTTTATTGTTGAAATTAAGGGTCACGTGGTCCGTTAGCCTCACACATTCCAGTGTCGTGCTATGACGTGCACGCAAAACAAACTGGCTTGGCTAAGCAAGCCTCTTTCTTCGATGTGCTCTTGGACTACTTTCAGAATTACTTTTTGAATACTTTGCCTGTTGTGGACAGGAGGCTAATCGGACGTAAATTTTTAGGGAATTTTCGGTCCTTGCCGGGTTTCGGTAAAGTTATGCTTTTTACTTCCTTCCAAGGACTTGGAAAATGGGACAGTCGAAGGCAACGATTGAATAAATGGGTCAAGTGTATCAATGGTCGATTTGGACGGTGCTCGAGGTATTCATCTGGAATGTAATCAATTCCGCAAGCCTTTCTGTTTCAAGAAATTTATTAATTTCCGTAAGTCACATGGCCTTATCGTCTGAGGGAGGCTGTGGTCTACATCTTCGGGTAGAGCTTGAACTATGGCCTCCACCCGCCGTTCATGGTTTTCGACACACGAATTATGTGGTGTGAACTGAATTTCCAAACAGCCAGCAATTGCACTGGCTCTCTCAGATGGACGAAATTTAAGACCTGAAGCACCATCAATAGCAGTTGGTGCCCTCGGTTCATCCCTCTTTCGGAGGGATTTCGCAATGGGCCACATAGCCTGAGGTGTGACTTCAGAGTTATCTATTTTTCTTTCCCACTGTTCAAGAGCCTCTTCACGGGCCATTCGCCTGACAGACTTCGAGACCCAAATAACTGCCGTTTTACACTCTGGATCCATGATTTCTTGCCACAGTTTTCTTAGCCTCTTCTTAAGTTTCAACAACCGATCTAGACCAGGATAGTTGTTGTCTAAAAGCATAATCTTACTTGCCGACAACCTATACGCCGAAGCAATAAAGGTTGTGAAGTCGAGCGCCGCTTATCGGCTTCTACCCCCGAGTTCATTTCGATTTTCGGTGATATTAAATCAGAGGGGAGCCTCTGAAACCGATCCCAATCTGTAACTTTTTCAACAGGCTCCGAAAGATTCCTAATTTTTACAGGATCCAGTATGTGGAATACAATTGGTACGTCATCTAAATCCAAAATATCAGAAACAATGACATCTGAATTACTATGGTTTTGGACTTTTTCCATCGTCCGGAATTCTAGGTAATAGAGGACGACGTTTCGAAAACTGGATCTGTTACCGTCTTCATGTGAGAAAGGAAGACACCTACTCAGTTGAGCCCCTTACAAAGAGTTAATCTCTAGCTCTTTCTAAGGTGCCCAACTCATCCTTTCTCGCCTGAAGACGGAAACAGATCCAGTTTCCGAAACGTCGTCTTATTACCTAGAATTCTGGACGATGGGAAAAGTCCAAACCCCCAATAATTCTGCGTGTCATCCACCATCGTCAAAACCCTTTAGAATGACATCTGAGGCACTGATATTTTGGTGGACCATACTATCCAACAGGTCACCATTTCCCGAAGAGTAATAATGAGTGGGGCATTTCGGTGCTGAAATTTCGAATTTGTTTCCGTCAAATAAATGTAACAGTTCTTCGTCTGAAGGGTTTGAAACTGAACTGTTCCAAAACGATGCTTAGCATTCAGATCGCCTGCCAAAACAGATTTACGTCTAAAGCTCAAGACCTCGGTGATGCCAGCAGCAATCCAGGCTCTGCCTGGAGATTTATAAACAGCTGCAAGCAATACTTCACTATTACCAATTGGTATGCAACCTCTGTCGCTTCTACTGAAACAAGGAATGGTAGGTCTACATGCTTAACTGCAACGACAGTTCCGCCTTTTCTGCCCGGGTAGCGGTCGGTTCTATAAGTGGTAATTTGGAATAAAGAACCTCTCACGCGGTTTCAGATGTGTCCCTCAGAACAGGGTCGCATCTACCTGTAGGACCTGCAGTTGTCTACTGAGCTCACAGCGCTGTCTCCCAATGCCGTTCGCATTGAGGGGCCTAGGAATTCTACTGACAATTATGCTTCGTGAGATTTAAGACAATTTTGGTAAAGGTAACTACTTTATCCTGTTCTGACACAGCACCACTAAACTCTGTCATAATCTGCTGTACTATAGTTACTACTCTCCACATATTGTCCAGAGGTGGACTGTTTACATGTGAAGCCTGAACTGACTGACCTGTTTCTTGCTGCTGTACAATAGCCGTGACCCTAAGTTTTTCTGCTACGGTCGAATTGCCACAGGAACCTGCCGTGCCTGAGGCCGCTGCTGCTGTTCTCTACTACCTCGGAGTGCCGCCGCGAAAGATACACCTGCAGTGGTGAGAGTGGAAGAGAACATCCTTCGCGTTGTGATCTTGGGTGTCCTCTGGGACTTATTTTTCTGCAGGACCTCCTTCGCATGGTTGCAGCCCCGATAATTGGCGGGATGGGGTTTGTCTCCTTCCACCAACCGGCAGATGAAGCATGCTGGGGTGGAAGATGTATTCCCCTTGTCCAGGTATCCGCCCCCGCACCACAAACAGCGGGGAGGCTGTTTGCATTTCGCCCAGACGTGGCCGAACTGCTGGCACTTGTGGCACTGCGTAAGAGCATTCTGGGCTCTATACGCCTTCACGAGTTGGCGCCGGGTATATATGGGCGGGACGGGACGGTGATACGCATGCGCTGTTTCGCTTCCTGTTTCACGGACGTAGACCCACTTCAAGTCACCCACGTGTCGTGTGTTTGTGCATGTAACTAGTATAGTAGGTTTTCTTTTCAAAGTGGCGCTGTGACTACTGCTGAGTAATTGTGATGTCGGCACAAAGCAAGTGTGGACTAACAACTCACAGTGAAGAGTGATACATAATTGTAAATAAGTGTTGTGAGGAAGAAGCTGTACAGAAATATCTTAGTATTCCGTTTGCAAAGGCTGCAAGGGCTGAAAAATACTGCAATGTATCGTCAGGAACAACAGAAGACACAAGGAATGAATATAATAACTGCATAGTAGATCGTGGGGTTGTCACAACCAGGGAAAACATGGTTATGTCCACATGTCAAAAATGAAAATACAAATGACTTCGACCGACGGGTATTAAAGGACGTTAGTGAAGACATATTTGCGGCATAAACAGTCCCGAACTGTAATAATATTCTCCCTTTGTTAAAGGGAAGGAAGGACTGATTTTGGTTGTAAAGTTACAACTTAAGGGCGAATGGCGGATGAAATGTGTGCCAGAGGGAAAATGTGTGGGTCCAGAAGAAAAATATAGTTGAAAGGGAAAACAATGTGCACTAGAGGTGTGCATAATTACACCTTATAAGACAAGGACTGTATGGAGAGGGTAAGCCAGTTTTGCACCTTGATGAGCCTCGGGGTGAATGCCAGTTTGAAGGTCAGGAAGTGCTGACAGAACAAGGAAGCTGTACAGATTACAACCACTTAAAGTGAAGGCGTCTAAGAGACTCACTGTTGTCCACCTGGTCAGATATAGTGGTTCTGTTGAAGGCTGAGAGACAGTGTACAAGGTGGGTAAAGCAACAGCGATTCAAGCGGGAAAATGAACTCAACAACTTTTAGAAATGGAAGTCTGAGAAAGTTGTTCACAATATGACAACCACGTTTGTCGTCGTCACGGACAATGCGTCATACCAGGGAAAGTAAGTTGATAACTGCTGACCAAATCATCTCAAAATAAAGACATGTTGGAATGTTTTCGAAGCCACGAAGCGCCACGCGAGAAGCTACGAGGAAATTCACACTTTTCTCATAAGTTGAACAGGTCTACGTGATCGATAAGCTATTTGCGGCACTCGGCAACACAATAATTTGGCTGCCAAGTTACACGTATGACTTCATGACCAATGAGTTAGCCTGGCGTCAAATTCAGGAGTACGAAAGATCAACAATACAACAGCAGATACGCTACTAACAAGACTGCAAGAAATTGTGCAACAAGGAATGAAGGTCGCGACGAAAGAATTGTGGGCCTGCTATTGTCATTAAGTAACAAACACTAACAATTCCTACTGGCAAGGTACGCAATCACGGAGCGCATTACAGCTAATTTAATAATTAACTTAGGCGACACTCACATCAGTGATGGGAACAATGAGCAAAAGTGACATCGAAGGCGTGAAATCATACGTATCTGATTTCGTTCCCCTGTAATGCAGGTAAGTGGACTGATGTCTTCAGGATAGAGGGCAGCTCTGGCAACACCTCGTGGTGCGCCCATAATACGTACTTCCTTAAAATAAAATTGGTTTACTAATCAATTATACGAGTAGATACACTCTATCCTCACACTGCCTTGACTGCTAAAGCATTGCTCATGGACTTAAACTGACTCTGAAGAGCAACGATATTATGACCTACACGCGCACTGAACCCATCGCCTTTTGCTACAAAATGCCTCTACACTTTACAGTTTCTTCTAAATAATTATATTCTATGTACACTGTATTTGTATTTCTTCTAATTAGGCACAGTTTTTCCGGAATAAAACAGCCTATAACAAATAGAATTCTTGTATTTTATTTTCAGTTTACCTTTGATTTCAATAGGACGTTCTCTATTAATGTGACATGACGCCTAAACGCCGGAAGTGTGCAGTCAGAGAAGCACCGTAGAGACGTCCGCACCAACGAGTAGGCTTGTGGAAACCAGAGCGTTGCTAAGAAACTGATACACGTTTCTATCGAGATGTGAGTTCCTGGAGTACTTGGTACGGAACGCGTTCCTGTGTCAATGGACAAGCAACAAACGTTCTCCACGGTGACCGGAGACTATATAAGCGACCACGCAGAGAAGCACGGATTAATTCTTCATTCGTCATTCATCCTTAGCTATTCATAAGTCGTTCCTAAGTCGGAACCAAGTCAGCCACAGTAGGAAGACTAGAAGACAGTCGTAGTCCGGCCAGAATGGAGAGTCTTACGCAGTCACTGACGGTGAGCTGTTGTAATTGACTGTAATTAAGAGTGATTGTAACAGAAGGCGTAAGGGCCGCGCCATAGCTCAAGCGGTTAGTCCCTGGCTTCCCATCGCGACGGCCCGGGTTCGATCCCGGGTCTGGTCAAGTGGGATCTGTGGTGGACAAAGTGGCGCTGGGGCAGGTTTTCTCCGAGAACGTCGGTTTCCCCTGCCAATCTTCATTCCACCAACTGCTCCACAATCACCCTCACTTATCATCTGGGGCTTGTACAATAGACCAGAAGTGTCCGCAGTAAAAGGGACTTAGTCCCACGCCACTAGCTATAAAAAAGAACAGAAGGCGTCAATAAATCCAATCATCCAATTCAGAACCCGTTATTATTAGTCACGGAACCCAGGACAGACAATAATAATAATAATAACAAACCTCATTATAATGTTATTTTGTATAAGAAACACATGTTTCAAATAAGAAGCCATCTTCTTGTTCTTAGTAGCTTAGAATATTCCTCGTACCTATGTTTCTTATGCATTTCGCATGAAAAAAAAATAAACTGGCTCTCTTAAGCCAATTTTGACATGTCATCTTCAATATAGACCCTACATACCGTAAAGCAACAAGAATATTCCACCAAAAAATATATACAACCACGAAACAATAATTCACTGTTCGACGGCGCAACTTATTTGCATTTCTAGCAACTCTGTTACTCTGTTTTCTTTTGTCTGCTTTTAACTTTTATGACGATAATCATAAAAGGTCAATTAAAGAGGAAGACAAATATTTGTCAGAAAAGTTTTAGAAACATAAGCGGAATACGATACGGCAATCAGAGCCTGAAGATTGCTAGTTTTAGTCAAACATGCAATTTTTATGTTTTATTGTTGTAAACAACAGTATAATATAATTTGTTACTGTTATCGTAACATTAGTTATACTATTTGCTACACGAGATGCTTACCATATTAATATTCTTATAGTCTGTACTAACAAATAAAAAGCAGGGTGACGGTACAGAACCGTAAGATATTCTGGGAAAATGTTAGTACGATCAGTCGCTACAAAAACTGCTAATTTATCGTTCCTGCTAACTTCATCAAGCGGACTGGAGCATGATGACAAGGAGGCACCGTAAGATCTTACGGAGAATTTTTGTTTAGTCTCTTCGCTTATTCAGCGAAGCAGTATCAGCTGCGCTTTATTCTGCGTGAAGTCAGAAATTAAACAATATAAAATGCGCAGGATGTAGACTTCCAGAAAGTTACTTATTTTATTCCTCTTGTTAACATTGGACCAGCTTTAGTGAGCAGAAAGATAAGATCCGTCACGACAGTCGGTTCGAAGGGTAAATTCGAAATCCTTTACATCCCGAATAGCATGCAGGGGTGATGTCAACCATTCAGAGACAACATACATGCCTAACATCTATGCCCAGGTTCTCCAACTGGTCTCCACATTTGAGAGTATCCAAGCAGAATCTTGCATGCATTTCTCCTTTACCATGGGTGCTAAATGTACACGTGTATGTGTGTCTGATTACAAACATGGTTTGACCACTTATACACACGAATCGGAAATACACTAACGCTAGTCTCCACACTACTCGCTCAGGTTCGATCCTCACAGCCTCGTGCAGAACTCTTTGTCTCTAACTTGGTCGCCCGAACTGTCAAGATCACTCCTCGGCATGGACTGCACAGAACACGCCATTCTTCTATTGCTGCGTGTGCATTCGTTGCCGCGGGGAAGTGTTTACAGAGCTCTTGTCCAGAAACGGCAGTTGTTTATCCGCTTGTCTCGAAGCCGTTTATTATTATATTATTATTATACCTTAACCAGTACAATGATACCGCCTGCAGCAGCAATCTACTTGACTCGATTTTTTCTAACTTAAGCGACATAAGTATTACTCCTACTGACCCTGGACTTATAAAGCATGACGACTATCATCCCCCTCTGATTATCAATATCTGTCTGTCCTTTGCCACTTGTATTCAAAATTATATACGTAGGTGAGTCAATAAGTAAGTTACAAATTGATGTGGTAGCATTAGTTCGGTGGCAACTGATGACATTCGACACGAGACAATCGAAGTTTACAAAAGCGAAACAGTAGTTGCAAGATGGCGGCGCCTCTGAGCGTGTGTGTACAACCCTCGAGCAGCGCTCCGTTGTGCGATTTTTGTGGGCAAAAGGAATGGAATCATAGAATATTCATAAAGAAATGCTTCCCATCTACGGTGAGAAGTGCCTGTAACGTCAAGCTGTTTACAATTGGGCGAAGAAGTTCTCTGAAGGGCGGACACGTATCGAAGACGAACACCGCGTCGGCCGGCCAACGGAGATTGCCACAGAGGCGAATGTGTAACGGGTTGAAGACTTAATCCGAGCACAGAGAAGGGTAAATAAAGACACTATAGCCACTGATATTGGTTGTTCATACGGCATGGCCTACCTCAAAATGCATGACAGGTTAGGTTCCCACACAGTCTGTGCACGATGGGTGCCGGGCATGCTGACCCCACAACACAAAATGCAAAGAATGGGTCTGGCATTACAGCACCTCAATCGCTATCACGATGAAGGACATGATATGCTAGCCCAAATTGTCACAGGTGATGAGACTTGGGTTCAGCATTACCAGTGTGAGACAAAGCGTGTGTCAATGCAGTGGAAACATCCTGCGCAGCCTGCCAAGAAAAAAGTTTAAGGTGACACCATCCTCCAGGAAAGTGATGCTCAAAGTCGTCTGGGATCATGAAGGCATACTGCTCATCGCATTCCAGCCTCAAGGACAAACCGTAAATGCCGACTCCTACTGTAACATCCTAAGGAAACTTCGTAAGGCCATTCAACGGAAGCAACCAGGACTCCTCACCAAAGGCGTGTTGCTCATGCATGACAACGCGCGTCCCCATACTGCCAACAAGACAAGTGAGACGCTGTGAAATCGAGTGATAAGTCCTCGAGCATCCTCCGTATAGCCCCGACCTTGCTCCAAGCGGCTTCCATTTGTTCGGCCTTCTTAAATATCATCATTCGGCTGAACATCTTTCCGGTGACGAAGCTGTAGAAAGGGAAGTCACCGCCTGGTTCCGACAGCAGCCCAAAAAATTTTATGCTGCTGGGTTTTAGGGGCTTGTGAAACGATGGGACAAGTGCCTCAATGGACAGCGAGATTATATTGAGAAATAAAAGCATTTTTTAAATCAGTACTCTTATTTAAGTTCTATATCCATTTGTAACTTCCTTATTGACTTACCCTCGTATATTCGTACCGTAAATTCTCGTCTGGGGATTACGCACTGCTCTATAATGCTCTCTCAAATTATGACTGGTCCTGTGTGTATGGTACCACCTCTGCCGATTCAGCTGTCGCCGGCCTCAATGCTGCTGTTCAAGATGCCATGGAACATACAAATCCCCGTGGCATCATAAACACTCATACGAAATTCCCACACCGGTATTCTAGATCCCTAAAGTATTATATTAGGGGGGGAAAAAAAAAAGAAAAAGAAATCCGACTACCTTTACCAAAAATTTTCTTTCTATCGTAAGCTAGTTAAGGCTGCTATTAAGTCTGACAGACTTAGATGGCTGAAATCTGTGAACGAAAATTTGAAGTCGCAACCAAAGTAATTCTGGAAATATGTGGCCTCCATTAGGAAAAGGAATTCTGTTTCCATCCCATCCATGTCCTACTGTCTTCCTTGCCCTTTTGTTATCTTCCAAATTCTTACCTTTACCGTATGTTTCTGATTCGGATATTATCAAAGCCATTAAGCGCCTGAGACAATCTAAATCTGTTGCAGTCGACGACATCCCTGGATTCATTACTAAGGGCTGTAGCGATATATTTAATCTAAGCTTATCCCAGCATTATTTTCCCACTCTATGGAAGCAAGCAGCAATTCCCCTGTTCTCAAATAAGGCAAAAGTACCTCTGTTAGGAACTATAGGTTTATATCTCTACTGAGAAATATTTGAATTTATTGTTCATGATCATGCTTCCCATTATCTAAAATCTAATATTAGCCCTTATCAGCACCGCTTATCAAAAACTAAATCCACAAGCACCAATTTGGTAACTTACGTTGATTTTATTTCCCCTATAGTCGGCTCTCAGAGACAAGGTGATGTCATTTATTTTGATCTGAGCAATGCATTCGACCTCGTCACAAATTTTCTTCTTCTTCATAAGCTTCGTGCTACTGGGCTTTCTGGTGGCTATGTAAACTGGTTTCGTAGTTACCTATCCAACCGGAAATCTAAGGTCCGTGTTTGTGGTGTTCTTTCCTCGCCTTTTGAAATTCTCTGGATCTGTCTTGGGATCCCTTCTCTTCAACATGTTTATTAATGACATGTGCGATGCTGTCGCCCACTCTAAGTGTCAACTATTTGCTGAAGATATCAAAATTTACCGAGCCGTTAATTCTCCTCAGCACTGCTATCTACTTCAGTCTGACATTACGAGTAACTATATACAGGTTGGTGCATTGCTAACTGTATGAAACTCAACATCAGTAAAACTAAAGTTATATCCTTCTCCGGGAAAACCAACGCACTGATCTACGATTATAAACTTTGTCAATCGTCAATTGCCCGGACCGATTCTATAAAAGACCTGGGAGTGTTTACTGATGCTACACTATATTTCCAGGAGCAGGTCAATTACATTTTCTCTCACTGTTAAACTGTTGGGCCTAGTTCGTAACATTACTTTCAATTTCTCATCTTTAGACTGTACGCTCAGATTGTTCACTGCACTGGTTAGATCTAAGCTTGAATATGCGTCCGTAGTCTGGAATTCGATTACGTCAACTGTTGCCAACAAGCTGGAACGTATCCAGCAGAGGTTTGCGGCCCCTTGTTTTAATCGTTTCTTTCCTCAAGTTCATTACAATTATTCTCTTGCTCTGGAGGAGTTAAAATCGCATACTTTACATACTAGGAGACATCGCCTTGATGCTCTCTTTCTTACTCAAGTTTATTTGGGCTCGAAATTCTGCCCTTCTGTTCTGGAAATTGTTGGTCTCCGAGTTCCTGCTCGGTATATCAGAGACTCTGCATTGTTCAGTGTTTGCTCATGTAAAAATTGTCCGTCTGCTAGATGTGCAGCAGCTGCTAATGTTGTACGCAGGGATGTTGACGTATTCGGAGCCAGGAAAGTTCTCCCCAAACGATCCTTATATACCGTATTTACGCATGTATAGGCCGCGTGCGTGTATAGGCCGCAGCACAATTTTCAAACAGAAATTATAGAAAAAATAATTTTCTTGGAATATTATTTCAGAAGTAGAACACCCTGTATTACTAATTATGAATATATATATATTTTTAAATGAAGTGTGATTTCGAATATTTCGAATATAAGCCGCACCCCAGTTTTCCTCTTGAAATTTTGGCAAAAAATGTGCGGCCTATACATGCGTAAATACGGTATAGTATAAATGTTACTATTATTATTTGCATGAATATAAAAAACAATTAAACTCAATTACTATTATTATCCTCTCTGAATATCTATATTTTTCACTTCACAATTAAATAGAAGTTATATGTGGTTAACACCACATATACACGGTGCCAAATCCCAGAAGACTGCTTTCTTCATAGTCACCGCCGTGAAAGCCTCAAATCTTACACAATTAAATATTTATATGTTTCATTTCTCAGTTCTCAATAACTTAGATTTATGTTAATGAAATTATTATTATTATTATACTCGCACCTGTCTTGAAGAATATTTTCAATCTTAGTCTATCTCAGCAGTGTTTTCCTGCATTATGGAAGCAAGCGGCAGTTGTTCCTATCTTTAAGAAAGGCAATAGTGCCTCAGTCAAAAACTACAGACCTATTTCGATTCTTAACAATTTTTCGAAATTATTTGAATATGTTATCCATAACCATGTTTCACATGACATCAAGTTGAAATTAAATCCCTGCCAGCATGGTTTCACAAAATGTAAATCCACCACCACCAATCTAGTAACGTATCTTGATTTTATTACTCCCCTGGTTGGCTCTCAACGTCAAGTGGATGCCATTTACTTTGAGCTAACTTCTGCTTTCGACATCGTTCCCCACTCTTTGCTTCTTCACAAAGTGAGTGCCCTTGGATCTTCTGGTGGTTATGTAAACTGGATAAGCAGTTACCTAACCAACAGACAATCACGGGTCCGTATTGGTGAAACTATTTCATCGCCCTTTGAAGTATTGTCCAGTGTTCCACAAGGATCTGTTCTTGGCCCTCTGCTTTTCAATGTCTATATAAACGACTTTTGTGATTCAATTAAGCACTCCAGGTACCTACAATTTGCAGATGACATTAAAATTTACCGTGCTATTAGCTGTCCTGAAGATTGTAATCTTCTGCCATCTGACGTTGATTGTATGCGTAGCTGGTGTACAGCGAACTATATGAAACTCAACGCTGACAAAACCAAAGTTATAACGTTCTCTAGGAAAACTACTATTTGATATACGAATAAAAACTTCTTCATTTCACTATAACTCGAACATATTCAGTCAAAGACCTGGGCGTATACCTTTATTCTAAACTTCATTTTCATGATCATGTTAATTTTATATTTTCACAGTGTATTAAGATGCTAGGTATAATTCGCAGCATCACCTTTAACTATTCAACCATTGGATGCATGTTCAAATTATACTTTACTTTAGTTACATCCAAGGTTGAATACGCTTCAGTAGTTTGGAATTCCATTACGTCAACTGATGCAAACAAACTAGAACGCATTCAGCAGAAATTTACGGCTCTCTGTTTTAAACGTTTTTTTTCCTCAAGTAGATTACTGTTACGATTTTGCTTTAGAACAATTGAAATTGCACACCTTGCAAAAGAGGTGATATCATCCTGATGCGCTCTTCCTTATTCAAGTTTACCGTGGTTCTGCACTTTGCCCTTCTGCTTTGGAAATTGTTGGCCTTATGGTCCCCGTTCTATATATCCGAGGCTTTCATATGTTCAATGTCTGCTCTGTTAGTAAAAATTGCCCCTATGCTAGATGCGCTTCTGCTGCTAATGTTGTCTGTAGAAACGCTGACGTTTTTGGACCAAAAACTCTGTTGATGAAACATATCTTATACTGAATTAATTTAACTCTTATTATCACTATTTTTATTAATTTCGTTATTATTATTAGTATTAATTAATTAAATATTTACGTTTCATTTTTCACTTCTTAATAACATTTAGTTTTATGATAATGAAATTATTATTATTATTGTTGTTGTTATTATCATTTATTTGCTTGTTTGTTTATTTTTCTTCATTACTGTGTTTTCCCAAGTAACTGCCAGTAATTTGTTTTTGACTTATAATGTGTTTGTCTATAATGTAATTACTTTCATCTACACTGTGCTAAGTCTGTAATTGGCCTTGCGGCTGTTGACTTGGCACATAAATAATAAAGAATTGAATTGAATTATTATTATTAGTGTTTGTTTACTTGTCTGCATTAATGGATTTTCCTCCAGTGCGTGCCTGTAATTTGTCTTTGACTTTATATTGCAATTGTCCACAATGTAATTACTTGAATCTACACTATGTTCTGTCTATAATTGGCCTTGCGGCTGTTGACTCGGCACATAAATAACAATAAGAAATTAATTGAACTATTATTATTAACTTCTACTATGTGTGTATGTACACGTACTGTCCTTTCTCGCCACAAATGGCATAACTACTGGAAATGTACTTATTTTATTTTTCTCACCTGTTACAGCTAACTTCAATTTTTCTTACAATTGTTATTAATTTATTGCTATTATATAGACTGTCATATTTTGTATTTTGTTCTTTAATTATTTTTGTGTATTTCTATGTACTCGTGCTATGTTCGTAATTGGCCACTGTGCTGTTAAGTTCGCACGTAAATAAACACGAAATTAACTATTATTACTATAACTTTTAATACGAGTATCTACACTTCACATTTCTCAGTTGTAAATAGGAACTCAGATTTGTGATAATGAAATTATTATTATTATTATTTCCTTATATATGCATTAATGTGTTTTCTTCCAATGCTTAACTTTAATTAGTCCTTGATTTTATGTTGTGTTTGTCCAGTATGTAACTACTTTTATCTACACTGTACTGTGTCTGTAATTGGCCTTGCGGTTGGCTCAGCGCATAAATAATATAGAACCGACTTGAACTGAATTATCATTACAGTGCAGGCGTGCTATGTATCCTATTACTAATACAGCAAAAGTTTCTGTTTTCTTTGATATGGACGTGCCTCTATCTGCTGTAGAGTTCTGACAAAAGCGGGACTATACGTCCACGGTACACAGAATTACAGCATGTTCTATGCCACCCAGGCGATAAGTGCAAAGCTGGTCACTTCTGTAAACGCTGAAATGGCATACCGTTACTTAATTTATAGTGGAAATAATACTCCGATTGAGTACACACCTCCTCAAATGCGTTCTTTACTTTGTGGGGTTCACTGACCGTGATATAATGTCCTACAGATGCAAATATACTATGGCAAACCTAACAGTGCTAGAGATAGGTCTATCACACTGCAGACAGAAATTCTATTCCTTAAATTTCATTAAATATGCGCCCAATAAAAAATCCCAAGAAGTCTATATTATAATTACATCTATATATGACATAAACTCCGTCCTAAGTGCAACAATTTACTGTAGTTCTTTCGTCTTGCTTTCTTCTACACTATGTGTTTCGGCCGCAAACGGCCATCATCAGGTGTATACACTCATGTAGCTGTTACACTGCACGTAGTTTAAAATTTAAAAACACTAGTCTTCCCAATTGTGCTTTTCGTCGTTGCTAACAGGTTTCGGTATATCAGAATCTTGTTCGCTGATATCTGTCTGATTTGTACATCATCTTTGTTAACTTACACACGTCAATTTGATTTTCATGAACTGGCACTTTTAAAATCTTCAGTTCCAATTTTAAAAATTTCTTTAATTTTTTTTCAAAATTTAAAATTTAAAATTCTCAGGGTTACCCGCCCTACGTCTATAGTGCTGCAGCGGCTACTTCTTGTTTTCAGCACTGTTCAGGTGTTATTCTATGTAGACTCCCTGTGTGCGTATTAAAGATAAGCAGCGGCACGCGCACAGGGAGCCTACACAGAATAACACCTGAACAGTGCTGAAAACAAGAAGTAGCCGCTGCAGCACTATAGACATAGGGCGGGTAACCCTGAGAATTTTAAATTTTAAAATTTGAAAAAAATTTTAAAGAAATTTTTAAAATTGGAACTGAAGATTTTAAAAGTGCCAGTTCATGAAAATCAAATTGACGTGTGTAAGTTAACAAAGATGATGTACAAATCAGACAGATATCAGCGAACAAGATTCTGATATACCGAAACCTGTTAGCAACGACGAAAAGAACAATTGGGAAGACTAGTGTTTCTAAATTTTAAACTACGTGCAGTGTAACAGCTACGTGAGTGTATACACCTGATGATGGCCGTTTGCGGCCGAAACATGTAATGTAGAAGAAAGTAAGACGAAAGAACTACAATAAATTGTTGCACTTAGGACGGAGTTTACGTCATATATCGTATAGAGTGTAACAGGATGCTTAAATATAATATTTTAATTACATCTATGTTTATGTCAAGTACGACTACAAGCCTACGAACGGTTGTTCAGAAACGCGAGAAAATTAAATTTGGACTGGATGTGGAGTAGGGACTATAAGTAAGTCGTACACAAGAAACTAAATTCGCCTGACGTTTACTGTTGACACCCCTGTCAATTTTCATCGAAAACTTTTAGTACGAGATGAAGCATACACACAGTTGGACTGCAGACACGACCTCCCCATTGTGCCTATATTTCAAGTCGTGCAAAAACGTGTATAAAGGGAGAGCGCAGTAATTTCAAAATATGCTGCCAACAAATTCCCCGACAAATAAAATGATCCTACGTTCGAATTGTTTCATGAGTTATACTTGAACAAAGAAGAGAAGTACCTTTACGCCTTCCTTCTCGTTGCTCCGTATGCGGACATTCCGAGAAAGAACGGAGAATCTAAGAGCCCGACACAAGATGTTTCCAATGTGGATGTGCTGGGAAAAGGTTTCTCAAATATGAAATATTGTTTAGACAGTTCTATTTACTTACCCTTTTTTTCAGCCGGCCTCTGTTGTTCATTTTATTATGCAGGCACCCAGAGGCCTTATCCAAATCCGAACGCCACATGCAGTCCCCTACCTCACATTCATGTAATACTCCTAGATCACTCTACTTCAGCTAGGACTGAAGTCTACATTTGTCAAATACATTAACTTACTGTCTTCCGAAACGATAGAGTGTGTGGTCTGGTAGAAGGGTACCACCATCTCGGAACAGCCTGGAGCCCCTATCTTCAGAGAAGACATGAAGATGGAAAAAGCTGGTACCTCTTTACGAGACTATGAGGTGTGTCATCTCAGAACACAGTAATCTTCATATTCACTGTTATGGGATCCTCAAATTCCAAACTGACACACTGTTCACGCATGGAAACACACACGGAATTCAATTTCAACTCTCAGTGCTGTCTCCGAATACACCTTTATTTTCCCCTCGTTCTTAATGTGCAACATTCTTTGTGACTTTGGCTTACATCAGACATGTCCAACGCGTCGATCGCGGGACGATTTTTCGTCGATCTCATAGGCCTATAAGGAAATTATACGTGAAAAGCATGTAAATTCACTTGTAATATAATATGATTATATTCAGATTTCGAAGGCAAAATGCGTATTACTCATTCCTACTTTTTTTTTGTTCTTATATAGCTTATGTTAAAATTGCTTTACATTTGTGTGGGGAAGTCCCTACTCTATCCTTATCACGTGAACTCTTTATTTCATCACTCGTCTCAGTCGCGTGTGTTCTGATGCAAGAGTGATCGACAGAACGTGTGATTCACTTCGTTCCCTCCCTCCAGTCAACTGTGAATCCCCGTACGTTGAACTAACAAGTGAGACGTATTATTATATTAGCTGTTGGTGGAGATTTGTCGCTTTGCTGTGCATTAAACAAATATAAAGTTTGGGGAATGGGTTCAGTGTAATCAAAGGGACAGTAAGTGCTCTGCCCACGTTATTTTATTAATTTCGAAAGCGTCTGTGTGCGTGTGCCAGATAAAACAGTTACCTCAATATAGTGGAAAATACAACGCCTCAGTATCCTTGCCAAAAAAGGGTAATCTGGAACGTCATTATAATGCTCTCCATATCAATAAGTATGATGCTGATTTTCCACCCAAAAGTGAAATTCATAAACTTAAGCTCAAAGAACTTAAATCGAAATTAGCTGCTCAACAACAGTTGATGGCAAAACCAAGGTCACTTTCTAACAATGCAACCAAATCATTCTTCAAGGTCAGCAATCTGATAGTTAAAAATGCAAACCTTTCACTGACGGGGAATTTGTAAAAGAGTGTTTTTTTTAAATAGCTGATAATCTTTTTGAAGGATTTAAAAATAAGAAAGAGATAATAGCTACTATTCAAGATCTTCAATTGTCAAGAAACACCATTGTTCGGCGAATAGAAATGATGCGTGGAAACATAACTGAAGAGCTGTTGAAAGATGTTTCCAATTGTGGTGCTTTCTCCCTCCAACTGGATGAATCTACAGACATCAGAGAGACAGCCCAGTTACTAGTTGCTTTTACAACAAGCATTATGTGTCGTGTTATTTTTACCAATATTTTTGCTTAGAGCGAGGTACGACGATAGGAGAGGGTGGTAGATCACTGGCAGTTTTCACACTAAAAAGTCGATCACATCCTGTTTGAAGTTGGATATGCATGGCTTATACAGGGTGAATCGTATAGAACCAGCCCGATGAATTTGCTAATAATTCCGCAGATGATGCATATAACCGCTCACAATTACGACATAATAATCCGTGGGCCGTGCTGAGTCGAATGGTGTGCGCATGATCCGGCAAGTGGCAGCCCTTATGCTTCAAGGTCAAGGACAATGCCAAAACGTGTCTGCAGTGGGTGGGCGACAGTCATGGAGTACACTGTTGAACAGCGAGTGTTTATAATGCCTACTTGAAAACGGCGGACACTTTCAACACCTGCTCTGATCACGGCACACAATCCAAGGTAAGATATGTGTAACTTACTTTAATATCTGTATGGCATATTTTACATTACACCTCATTTCGTCGGGTCGGTTCTATATGAATCACCCTCTATTATAGGCCTCACAGCACACAATATTTCCGCCTACATTTCTGTCAGATTAATATTTTCGGATAGGATTATGTGATTTACTGTGCAGGTGTTCTATGAAACGACTGCGAAACTTCATGAGTTATGTTATTTTGAATTAAAAAAATGTTATACAAAATGGGACCGATTCTCAGCCGTTACAGAGCTACTGCCGAACCGATTCAGTTCACTAAATATCAGTTAGTAATTAAACCGAGGTCCCAAACTGAGACACTGAGAATGTAATAATAACAGAGTGAAAACTATACTGATAATGATCTGTCAATATATCATCATCGGTATCTGTATGTCAGCTTCCTTTAATCTAGGCCAAACTACTCAAGAAACAAACCACTAAAATTCTCATCAAAGTACACGATGACGGCAATAGTACATTAATGCAACGAGGGCTTACATATTATTACAATTATTATTGGGTCTACGGTCAAGCAGGTAACCCCAAAGACGTGGAGTTCTTTTTCAAAACTGTGTATCGCACAGCAGGGCTGGCCGAACTCCGATCGAGGTCCGCCTTATTTTGAAAAAATAAAAACAGGCATATGAGGTAACCTTGCTGTATGTGTGTGTGTGTGTGTCTGTGTGTGTATTCCCACCCCCCATTAACTTCAGAATGGCTGAACCAATCTCTATGAAGCTTCGTATGTATATCAAGGCACCACATCCCATCTCAACGGCGTACATCATAAATCCCTCCCATCAGTAATACCGACACTGAAGCCCCTCAAAATCTTAATATTGCTTGAACGCCTGTACCGATCTACATGAAACGTGGTATATATATATATATCCCACCACCGGGGCCATCTCAATGACATGCATCATGAATCTTCATCAGTAATATCAACACCATAGCCACCCTGTTGAGGTAATAGCCCCAGATATTACTCGAATGCCTCAAGCGATCGTCATAAAACTCTGTGTATCATAAATCATTCCCATTAGTAATAATAACATTGCAGCCTCCCAACTGCACCGTTCTACTGAATTCATTACGCACACACACTTGAAGTTTTCTTTCTACCTACCGTACCAAATATTCAGACTGCAGTAAAAGGAAAGTAGAGTTTACTTGTTGCCAGAACTTATTGTAAAAGTATGAAGGCCCAGAGGGTTGTGAGAGGTTGAGGTTCCCACATATCTTCTAGACAATCGTCTAACAGATGGCAGTAAATTTTCATGTTAATAAAATTGTATATTATGTGTAAGGCGGTGTACATTATTTTTTTTTCCTTGGCACTACAGCCCCAGTGGGCCTAGGCCTACCTCCATGAACTCCGTTCGCGGTGTACATTATAGAGAGGGAAAAATCAGTTGAGCTCCAAGTTTCACTTAACCTATGAAAATTGTGTTTATGTTATTAACTATTAACATAATATATAGTATGCATTAAATTACATAAGTAAAGAGTGGAGTTCTTGACAATTAAGACGCAGCATTGACCATGCAAAAATCTACACAGCTCTCCTGTGCAGCATACAGAATGAGCGCGGGTTTATCATACTGAACGTCTTGTACAGGTCTGTCTAGTTAACAGCTACATGTTATATTTTAGCGTCCTGTTGCACTGATTTATGTCAATGATTTATTCTGACCGTATAACACACGCAGTCACAGGAGCAAGACACAACACAAAGCACAATACACACATGAAAATAGGAAGAATACTCCGACAGAAGAACATAGGTGTGACTCGCGTATTGAGATACGACATAAGGATGACAAATCCTGAAGAGTTTCAACAATTTTAATATTTAAAATTTATCAATATATAAGACGAATATATATTTTAGTTATTTTAGTATAAAGACAACAGGGCATGCAATGAAGTAGTTCGACGTACATCGAAAAGCACCTGAAGATGGCACTTTAGTGCTGAAACATGTAGTGCAAGAGAGAAGAGTAAGGTGAATAAATGTATGCACTGTAAGACGGTCAGAATAAATCATTAACAGCTACATGCCAACACTCAAACGATAGGCGGGAGCAATGTATATGGAAAATGTTTTGTGAGCTATTTACTGATGCTCAGTGACAGGTACAATGGATGTATTCAGACACTGGATTCAAATTAAAACGAAAATCAATACAAAGGAAATCGTATATTGACTAGTCACTGCACACCAATTCACACCGTCAACAAAATGGAAAAAAAAAACTAAAAAAAAAACAATACGAAGCATAATTGAAGTCCAATTCTGTCTTAAATGCAACAAAATCATATTGCCGTCTTTCCAATATTCCATGTTCATAACGTGACACATTTGCTCAACGCAAGAACTGTGAAGCCAGCAGACAGTCGTTCCCAGGGAACAGCTCTGCAAACAAGCCTGTTGATAGGCAACAGATTCGTAACAACATAACTGTTGGACGAGGTGCTTTCTGTGCGGTCCGTGCAGAGGTGTTTAAATAGGACAAGTCTAGAGTTTAGTTAGTTGTGAGAGAGTCGCCGGCCAGTAAGGATGTGAACAGGGAAGCTAAGGAAACTATGGTGTTGGAAGCCGTTACCAGGCGACAGCCGGTGAAGATACAGCAAACTGAGAAAATTTCGTACGTTCTGTAGTGAACTGCAGTGTGTGTGAATTCGAGTTAGCAACATAGTTATTTGTAGGTACGTTCTGTAAAAGTTCAATAAATCGAATTACCCATCCAAACCCCGTCTAGTTACTCATACGCGTGAAAATATGAAGTCAATCAAAGAAAAGGACAATGATGCCAGACTACAGGAGTTTTATCAACTGTGAAGGTAACATTTCTATAGGTCGTACAAAACTCACAATTTGTATTTTCATATTACTGCTTCCAGGTGACTGCCAGAATTTTCTATAAAACAATTCTCAAAAATGAACCTGTATTAAAATAGAAATTAATATCAGAAATTGCCAGTAGACTATAAACAGCATCTGTAGTAACATATGATATGTTCCAGACAAGAATTCCAACCATACTGACTCCCGTTTTGTGCGATTTGCGTATTTACGCCCTGACGACATACTGCTGCGAAATCCCAAAGACGTGAAAACTGGATGGTCTATGGGTAAATTTGGTAGAATCTTCTAAGGTTATGGCTCAAAAAGAGTTTTTGCCGCCGAGGTTGATGATGATGATGATGATGACGACGACGACGACATATGGGTACGGTAACTTGAACACAGGAAAGTCGAAGTAAAACCAGTCTATATGCCCTCTGATGGGCCGCTCTGGGCCGAGGTGGTGGCTGGTATTGGGTCAAAAATTCTGGGCCGACGTCGAGAAATTCGTCGGCTCC
This sequence comes from Cryptotermes secundus, assembly GCF_002891405.2. Classification (NCBI taxonomy): domain Eukaryota; kingdom Metazoa; phylum Arthropoda; class Insecta; order Blattodea; family Kalotermitidae; genus Cryptotermes; species Cryptotermes secundus. The sequence continues at coordinate 121,898 of NW_019732000.1, read as the reverse complement.
TTGCTAGTCGTAATACAACGCCGCTGGCCATCCTTTGGTAATCGCGATGTAAAGCAGACGCAACCTGTGGGCTGCGTAACCTTGCGTATTCGGAGGCAGAGTCTCCCAGGACGCCAGCAGGTGCAGAACTGTGTGAATATCGTGCAGATCCCGACCTTGTGTCATCAATGTCGCTCGTCGTCTGACCTCCCGTGCGAGCTTGAACACCTTGGGTGTCGACTCGGGAGGCACGCGAGGTGCAGTGGGAAGTTCTGCGATGAGTTCCTGCCATAGGAACTGTGGCTCACGCTCATAGTCCTCTTCTTCTGCGGATGAAGGGTCGCGTCTTTGCTGAGGCCTCACTGGAGCGAGGTCGTGACGCTGTTGCTGGATTTGAGCCAATGACGCTTGAAACTCCTGGCGTAAGTCTTGGATCGCCCGTTCCATTGAGGAACTTGAAGGCAGCTGAGAATGTTCGGGCGAGACTGAAGAAGCTCGTTTGGCGGCCGGTGGAAGCGAGGAAACAGGGGTGCGGAGCTTCCTTTCCTGCCACGCAGAAGACATCTTGGTTTGCCGAGGCTGACAGCGGTGCAACTTTTCTGGTGAAGTTGGCGAGCTCATGTAGAGAGCGAGAATGTGTGTGCGCTACCTGCACCTCCGATGTACCACCTCGAACCTCCATCGTAAAAAGATATGCAGTTTAAACCTACGCGTCTTTCTGACCCCTGTAAATTATGGCGTGTAAAGAAACACATAACGCTTGGACAACCCCCCCTTCCCCCCCCAAAAAAACAGGGTAACGGAATTCAGTAGATGCAGAAAGGAACGGGATGGAATGAGGCCAAAAGACAAAGAGCGAGAGAGAGAGAGAGTGAGAGTACTCTGTAACACCTCTGCATTCTTATTCAGGTCTACCATACGTCACACGTGCAGAATATGAACCCGTGAACTCTTTCAAAATGAATCAAAACTAAAACCGGACGATAAATCTTCAAACAAATATTTAACTACCTCTGAAACTTTGACTACACGCCGTGAGTTGAGTGGGAAGCTGAAACTACTGCGAGCAGCGCTTGATGCACATTTACTCCGTGTCTCGCCCTCAAACTAAAGACGTATTCTGTTTCTCACCTTACGGATTCTCCATAAAAACGCACAGATTAGGTCTCCGACCCTCTTGACCATGTATTCCGTTTCAGTGCTTCGACGGAGACCCTCTGCAGAAGAACTAACCAGAGATGAACCTCAAGCTCTACTTCCTTTACAAATTTTCGAGGTAGGGTCCGCAGTCCCTTAGAAACAACACGTAAAAGGTTAAGGTAAAGGTAAAGTGTCCCTGTGCTTAACTAATTAAGCACTACGCCATGAAGGCGCATGGGAAGCGGATGTACAGAACCACATTTTCTTAACCTCGGCACTAGTTGGAGGTGAGTGGTCAGCTTCACGCCCCGGCTGCTTTACTTCCGGGGAAAGAGCTCTCCCGTACCCATTGGATAGGAGGCTGGGTGGGCCCCAGAGACGATCTGAACGACGTGGAGAAAATTCTTGACCCTACCGGGACTCCGACCCCTCTGTCGTCCAGCCAGAAGCCACTTAAATTAAATTCACTTAGTGCGGGGTGGAGTCCAACTGGGTCCACTCGGCACGGCGCCCACTGACTGGCCTATTGTAGCCTGCCCCTGGTGATTATGATGATGGAGACTTTGGTGGAATGAAGATTGGCAGGGGAAACCGAAGTACTCGGAGAAAACCCGCCCCAGCGCCACTTTGTCCACCGCAAATCACACTTGACCAGACCCAGGATCGTACCCGAGCCGCAGCGGTGGGAAGCCAGCAGAATCAGTAGCCAGTTGCTATACCGACTGAGCTATCCCGGCTCCTCAGAACAACACGTTCGCTCTATAAACTTAATATGGCCTCTACGTCCAGAGCACTCTGTTATACAAGCTTGTTAGAAATGACGTCTCTTATCCCCTGAAATGTTCCGAACGCATGAACAGTGGATAAAGTGTAAGCATCCAGCAATACAGTGAGGTTCGCTGGAACTATGAATTCCTTAGGTGGACAACTTCGGCACAAACGTAAGAATCCCTTTTTAGGAAATTACAGTATCAATCGTGCAGCTCAAGCTGTACGGTGTCACTGTTAAATGCCCCATGCAGAAGGCGGTCATGTTTCCCTGCACACCATACCAGTATGCTGTGCTTAATGCTGTTCCTGAAATGGGGCACTGAATTGTAAAACATAGTCACTTCGGTATTTTCATTATAAAATACCGTTAATGCATTTGACACAAAGAAAACGATAAAAATTCTGAAATTAAAACAATAGCGATAAAGGCGTACTATGCAGGCCTATTTATTTCTTCATTTGTATGCCTATTTTTCCTCCTTTTCTTCTTAATACGGTGTCCTATCTAAGTACTCAAACATACTTTGTTAGTATTTCAATTATAAAATTAATTCTCACTTGAACATCATTGCCATTGTGATGTTTAAACGTGACTATCTTTCCGAGAACTTTCATTTCTGCTTTGTAACTATCTTCTATTTTTTCAAAACTCTTCTTCCCTCTTTCATTACGTCAATTAGTCTCTAAATCCAATTTATTTATTTATTTACATGATGAGCTCAACAGCCAATGGCCAATTAGAGTCAGCACGAATACAAACAGCAGCAGTAGTTAGACAACACAAGACAAAACAAACAGAAAACAAAGAAAAATGGATCATCTAAGCCTCTTTATACTCGAACACGACTTGTTAAAATATCTGCATTTGAAGCAGAAACACACCTAGCTGAAGGGGCAACTGAACGTGCTTAGTTCAGAGTATGAACATGAATAACGACTGTTTCGAGGACACGGCAATATTTAGTGCCATTAACATTTATTAAAAAATGCACCGAAGTGACGACACCTGATACGCAGTGCCCGCAAATTTACTTTTCGCAATATAATGCCACAATGACAGTCCACATCATGATAATATCTATTGTGGCAAAGGGCTGCATTTTATCTTTGTATGCGCTCAAGTTTATTGGAGTCGGTAATTGTAACACAGTTCCAAGCAGCAGAAGCATACTTCAGTTTAGATTCGACCAAAGCAAAACACAGCATCAAGAAACTGTTTATGGTAGAAAAGGAAGATGTAAGTGTGCTAATTAAACGTAATAATTTCATTGCATGTGAAAAAAAAATCAATATGATAATGAAAATGAAGTTTACAATCAATATGTACACGCAGATCCTTAATACAATCTGTTCGCAATATAAAAAAAATTCCAGGCCTGTACTGATAATTTAAAACGTTCGCTTTCCTTTTAAAGGAAACAACTCTTAATTGTACTAAAGTTAGGCTTCACAAAATTTGCCGAACATCATTCGTGTACACAATATATGACTGTATTAGTAAACTATCACTAGGTGAATTAATAGCTCCTTAGACTTTAAGGTTATCAGCAAAATGAAGACAGCTGGAATGACAAAGTCATAGTAATCATTAATAAAAATATTAAAAAGCAAAGGCCCTAAAACTGACCCTTGAGGTAAGCCTGAAATCACGACGAAAGACGACGAAAGTATACGACAGAAATTCACAACACTGTTAATAACTCAGAAGCCAGTTTAAGTAACCGGAAAACAATCCATAATTACTGAGTTTATGAAGAAGCAATGCACGTGGAAAAATGTCGTAGACATTGCTAAAATCGAAACATTTGGAGTCAATTCGACCCTGTGAACACACTCAAGGGGTAATAAAGCCAAGGAAAGTGACCAAATTGGAAACGGTAGACTCAGACTTGATAAAACCATGTTGGGAAGAGCTTCAGATTTTAAAAATTAAGAAATATGGCCATATACGAAAAATTCAAGACCTATAATAATAATAAATTAAATGGACTAGCTAATTAAACTTCAAAAGTCTAACACTAATAAAACGGAATACATTGTGAACTTGCGCGTGAGATAACGGCCGACTGCAGAAAATACAAATACAGTAGAACTTGGTTATAACGTCATCGAAGGGACCTAAAAATAGTGTCGTTATAAACGAATGTCGTTGTAACCGAAATGGGCACTTCCACAGTAGCCTTATGTTAGTCACGTAAAAATCTACCAAAAACCGAGTTAAAATGTTGCATTTTTTAGTGAAATACGTAGTTAAGTACAGACTAACGTAACATTAACGTGGAATTGCCCAAATGTGTAATATCAAAGACATATTACAGCGCTTTTCACTGACAATACACACAATATTTCACGAATCACTTTAACTTTCTCTTCAATGCTTAAAACTTTCCTTTTCATTGCCATGTTTTCGCTACTGCACTTCTCTGGGTTTAGGCAGGAACACTATAGGGTAAGTAGACAATGTGAGGTCCTGTTAGACGAGATTCTAGGAAAGGAATGCAGTTAACAACCTGCCGCGTCCTCTTGCACTATTCACGCAGTCCCACCCCACACCCTTGTTTTCGCATAAAACCCACGCTCCTCTTGCAGCCCGCGGTCGTATTCTTCCAGGACAGTCACGTCAGCAAGTAGAGAAAGTGAGGGTGGGCAGACACATCGAACTTTCCCACGATATCAGAGAAATTCAGGAATGAAAATGACGTTACATACGAGGTTGATGCATTTGTGCATGTCGTACTAAGCAAGGTATAAAAACAGTTGCTTTATGAGGAATTAGTTCGTACCATTGAATATTTGACGCAATAGACAAGGTGTCGCAGAAACCGATGTTGCTATAACCAAGTTTTACTGTATGTGAATCGCCTGAAAGTAAAGTTTCTTGAACTCAACAAAAAATAACTTGCGTCAATTCTTGCGTTCTATTAACAAGAGAGAAGCACGTTCTTTTAATCTATAATAGTACCACAGTTTTCGTCAGTAACAAAATAACTAGCTACAACCGACAGTGTGACTGACATATACACAAACTTCCGACTGAATGAAGTTAAAAATGATAGGTTCAAAGCCATAGGCTGTTCACAACATTTCCTGTCTTTTACCAGACATACAAGAAAAGTTCTGAACATCTACGGTGTTGTGACAATGATTCAGTAACGAGGACATGTTCCAAACATTAGGTTGGACATTGTCCACTGCTTGAGTAGGTTAATGTTCAATATACATGAATTTCGACAGCTATTTCTACTTAGGAATTCAGGTGACTGATTGCCATTATATTGGCAGATTTCGCTACCCATTTCTACCAGAAGGCATTCTGCAGAGTTGTAGTTTCTCCGTCCTGTCATTACTGGCATCCTGCACTTCACCATCCATGAAGGGGAAGGAGGTAAGGATAACGCCGGCATAGTGCGACACGTGTGGCTGCAGCAGAGAACAGCTGTAACTGGCTTCATTCTCCCAAAGACGGAAGGGGAAAGGAGCTGTTAAATGACATCCTATACATCTAAATACAGAAGCAGAGGCAAGCGACATACCACATCAAGTGTATCAAATGCACCGTAGATAACGGACAATATACAGAAAAACTCTTCAACATTCAAGATGGAGACAGTATGTTTATTCGAAACGTCTGTAACTTCCACCTGATTACCCGGCGTCCCATGCCAAGCAATACTCAATTATCTGAGGCTTCGGCAAGTTCCGTTAATTTTTATCCTTATTTATGGAGCTGAGCGCTTCTGGAGGAGCTGCCAATTCTGCTGCTACTCAAGAATTTCCCAGCATTTTATGGAACCAGAAGGTTAATTACCGTGTTCACGAGAGCCCTCCACTGGTCCCTATCCTGAGCCAGATCAATCCAATCAATACCATCCCATCCTATCTCTCTAAGATCCATTTTAATATTGTCCACCCACCCACGCATTGGTCCTCCCAGTGGTCTCTTTCCTTCTGGCTTTCCCACAAATATCCTATACGCATTCGTCGTCTCCCCCATTCGTGCTATATGCCCTGCCCAACTCATCCTCCGTGAATTGATCATTCTAATTAAACTTGGAGAAGAGTTATGCAGTTTTCTCCAACCTCCTGTCACTTCATCCCTCTTCGGTCCAAATATTCTCCTCTTCCCCTATTATGAATAAAAGTATGTGGGATTTGAGGTTCTCACAGCGGTGGTTACGAAGAGTTCTGCCTTCTGGAATATAAAGCCGTGTAATCCGCGAAAGTCAACCGGTGTTTCGGATGATCATGTCGCCTCCATCTACAGAGTGGAAGAATAAGTCAAGCAAGAAACTCAGTGTAAAGCAAGTAACAAGCATAGAATGCCATGTGAACATGTAGGAGACTTGAAATTTTTGTGGATAAACAAGCGGACATGACAGTTTCTTTACGATTTTGTGGTCTGATATTGAAATATTGGCTGCGGCGACAAACTTACCGCTTTCAGCTGCATTAATACATGCGCAATTCAGGTACTACAAAAACCGAGGTTACAGTATTGCTTTACTGACTTCATTAAGCATACATACTCCATTTTTTTCTGACTGTATCAAATACGAAGTGTAGTGAGTGGAAAGCAGATATTAATGTCCCCCAGAACTTGTTTCCTTTTAATCTGTGGCTGGCATATCTTAGTATCTGTGATCGACGAACAGAAGAAGCATAATCCAAAGGTCACTCAGGGATAGCTTAAAGCTTCTGAACGAGAAGGAAAATAATTTCCAGTTCTGAGTTTCAACAAGTGCCCATTCGTAATGCAGACACAACGTGGCGCGCACTTCACCGCTACAGAACCAGACCCGGCCTCTCTGCAACTAGTCGTAATTCTTATCTTCGGGCACATCGGTTTTCAGCACTATTTACTATTGAACCTTTGACAATTAACATAAAATGAAGATACAGACAAGTGACACTGAAGACACGATAATTCCTGTCTTTCACTTTCCTTCACAATGAAGTAAGGAGGACTTTAAGCAAACAACGATTCAATTATTCCGACACGCCAGCAGTTCTCACATTTTCATTTACGACACTTTCAAGCTACCGTGCTGTCCGTGGATAGTGAATACCATACGAATAACATAATTTGCCGTCTTATCGTTCTCTGCCAGTGATATGCTAGCTTTCCTTGTTGGTGCAATACAAACACTGCTGTAGCTAAAAGAGGAAAACGAACATTCAAATTAAGAAACCGAAGTTCATTCGTGTAATTAAAAAGTATTAGCAAGAGTACAAATTACATTTCATAATATCTTCGTATCCTCTGTTAGAATCAAGCGAGGAAACTGAAAAGTGACATGGATGTTATATATTTATATATCCGACGACTATGGGCGGTATTTACTAACGCGTGGGCTACAATTATCACAGAGCGTAACCACACGTCTCTCCAACTTATCACCGGGACCAAAAATACGGAAATGGTGCGATGGCTCTCCTACACCTTCCACGCGAGCTGGCAGACTGCAAATAACTGCAATGACCAAGATTAACTCGAACGAATAAGCAGCAGTAGGAACATTATTACAGCAAAATTAAACTATCCAAATGTCTGGACAACGAAAAGGGGCCGTCTTCCCGTAAATACAGTATGTCGTAATGTAGGGGATGTGGCTGCGTTCCATTTTAAGTAAAAGTCTTACGGCAAAGGTAAAGTTGATCCCGTGCTTAATTAGTTAAGCACTATGCCATGAAGATATATGGGGGAATGGAGGTATAGCTCCACTACTGTTGACCTCGGCAATAGACGGAGGTGAGTGATCAGCTTCACGCTCCTGCCGCTTTATCCCCGGGGGAAGAGCCTCACACTAACTGGACAAAAGGCTGGATGGGCCCCAGGCCGGTCTGGACGCTGTGGAGAAATGTCTGATGTGCAAGTTTAAATACATATAAAAAGAGCTTTAGTTATCAGGCAAGTGGATCTTGTATGTACCTGAACTTAGCTTTTTCGGAGCATGAAGATATCGCAAGACTGGAACAAAGCTTGGTAACATCTTGAGTCCCAGCATTCATCACAACTCAACTCGGAAAGGCAGGAAAAGAAACATGTCTTTGAGAAAACCTGTACCAACCGGACGATAATTCAATTCAGCGTTGTACGTTCTCCAGACTCGACAAAGATGTACATGTCTTCATGCAACCCTTATGCGGAACGACCAACTTTGCCCTCTTTCAAAGTGTCACTTGCCAACTGGTTGTTCGGGTTGAAGAAGAGGAGTACTGGTATACTGGAAAGAGTACACGACTTTTACAACTGAGTTGCCAGACCACTGTCACCCACTAGCATACCAGAGAGTTCTTTCCTCTGGGATACAACCCCGTGCAGTCCAGCTGACTCTAGCCGGACTACAATGCGTTACATCCCAGAAAGCACTCCATAACCGCCGCCTTAAGAGCCTCGAATCCAATATGCTGTTATGTCATCGTCTATGACTGACTCCATGGTGCAGTCCTTGGAAACTAAATATTCTCTGCGGTAAGAAATATCTTACACAGAGTGAGCTTCTTAAGAACACCTCTGTTCCATGTAGTTTATAGTGCCCCAAGTTTCAATGCCGTGTTCAATAGAGCACGCCCCTGGTCTCTGTGCTGGGTCTGATTTAAGTTCCTCTTTAGTATTATCCCCATTTATGAATAAATCTTCTACGTGGCTGTTTCCTTCCAGGATTTACGACTAAAACATTGTGTTCATTTCTCATACCCCCATGCTTTGACTAATATAACCCTTATCACCTCAATATCGAACATTTTGCATTGTACTATACTAACAGATTTGGCAGAGTTTGGGGTCGCAACCGCTAGGTAGCTCTGAGAGCGCGAGCGGTGAAAAGGTCGACTGACGGTACGAAGCAGACGGCGGGTCGCCTAGCCTCGCCGACGCCCTCTCTAAAGGGAAGGACAAGCAAGCCAGGAGCAGCCTCTGGGCTGTGCTGGAATCAATAACTGAAGTACTGTACCGTAGGGCAAGCACCCGCACTCCAACGCAGAGAAAAACAAGGTCGAAGAATTTCATCCATAGAGGAAACAGCATTACAGCCTACGTGTTGCGCAGTGCCTTGTTGGTACGGAATGTTCGAAAGAGAGGTTGCAGCACATTCAAGCTACTAGGTCTATGTCACGGTTGTTAGAAACAGTTAACCATGTTACTCACACTAGCAGTGTTCATTCTCAGTCCGTACACTTACGGTCTAGAAACATATATCCAACTTATAATTTGATATCAAGTTTCCACTAAGCGAAATGTCTATTTGCAATGTTATATTCAACTACGCTTAAAACTGGATTGAAAAGATGATAGGACAATGTAATACATGCCACCTACCCCGCTTTTTCATTAGCAACCTAGCGAAACACAAGTCACGTTACACCACGTTAGCAATACCAAAAACGAAAAAAAAAAAACACTACAGTTACTCATAATATCTTGGAAGCCAAGAAACAAAAAAGTATTTAGGGCCCTATATTCCCCTCATGCCCCTCATTCCTCACCACCAAACTTTAAGTCTTAACCTTGTGGTGATGTTTTGATCTCGAATGCCAAACTGCTCGCTGGAAGTAGTTAAGAATCCAACAGGTTTCGTGACTAGCCATCTGGACATAGGTTTCCTTGGCTCCCTTTATCTTAAAGCATATGGTGAGAGGTGGGACCCTTAAGCAAAGTTGTGCAGCCCCTCTAAACGTAAGCACGGAAATTAAACCCTACCCCTTAGGCGAATGCCAGCAAGTACAAGCATTATGTTTGTGGACACTATCCATCGTAATGTCTGTAACTAAAACCGTTTTGTTTTTTTAATGTTCAAAAAAATAATACGTGTACCAATGTACCATCGTCAAAAACTTGTAGATCTTATTTGAAAGCCAACAAGATTTTGCATTTTAAATGAAGATATTATTTTAAAAACTATCTCACATTAAACTAAATTAATGTTTGGTACACATCAGACATCGGTGCCCAGCCGTTATTAACTTTTGTAAATCTCGTTTCTAAACTGAGTATGGAGGAAATGTCGCCAACCTGCTACTGCTGTACTGCGCCGCGCTAAAACAAATAAATGGTACGTTTTGTTAAACGGCGCCGTCAGCAGCTCAAAAAACGGGCCTGTGTCAAATGATAAGATGATCAGTGAAAAATGAAGTGGCTTCATTTACGGAAGTGCCCTGGCACTGGCTTCGGGGGGACATAGGGAAACAACAGAAACCTCAGTCAAGACAGCCATTCTCTCGATCGAGATCTGAACCCAGGATCCCCGAATACGAAGGAAGAGTGGTACCCATCCGACCAGGTCGTGGCAGAAACTTAACAATCTTATATAAAAAGGGAAAGTACTAGTTCTAAAGTTTAATATTACGGCAGATGAAAATCCGTTGGAGCATAATAGGAGCTTCTTATACATCGTATTTGTTTTGCACTCAAGGGCAGTGCCTATAATAGCAGACGAAATACAAATTTGTAATAACATACAGAATGTCGTTCATTTACTACTACGCTATGGGGCTGGTTAGTTTATCCATTTATATCGCAGTAACACAGGCACGCGCCGGTCACGGTAGCCGAGCGGTCTAAGGCATGTACTGTCTTTGCTCGCTTGGAAACCGGGATCGTGGGTTCGAATCCCACTGAGGGCATGGATGTTTAGTTTGTGGATGTTTTTCTGTGTTTGTGTACAGGTAGAGGCCTCGGACGAGCTGATCACCCGCCCAAGGAGTCCTACCGAATGTGTAAGATCTAGAAAAACCGAAGTGAACGGAGAAGTTGATGGAGGTAGGACTAAGTCCACTGGGCCTCTACTGTCAAGGACAAGACAAACACATGCAGGCGATTAAGACACCAACATTTTGTTCTTCAGTGATGAAAGAACACATGTTACTGCTAGAATGAAAGGGACGTGCTTCCGAAATGTTATACCTCCCTCTCAACAGAGAGCCACCAAAAACCATTCCTCGAAATAACGAAGCCAGATCGCTGTATCTTTGTTTGTAATTAAGTGGAGATCATATCCATGAACCGAAGGATAGACAAACCCTGTTATATCGTGCGTGACCACCTCAAATGGCACACACACACACAAACGAGACTCCCTCTCTGCCGATCAGCGAAGAGTGAGGTTCTGCTCAATACTGCAGATCCTTATCAGGCTCCATGATAATAGCAGGAACTTCAGCAGCTGCACAGCCTCTCTACACCTACAATTAGCTGCAAAATGTTCCTGTGTAGTCACGAAAAGTGCAGTTCTGCACACTGTTCCAGGTCCCAATCAGGCTGTACGGTGACAGCAGGAACCTAAATAGCTTTACAGCCTCTTTACACCTACAGTAAACTACAAAATGTTCCCTATGAAAAGTTCAGTTCTGCAAATTGCTGGAGGTTCATATCATCCGGTACAGTGACAGCAGGAACCTAAATAGCTTTACAGCCTCTCTATACCTACAATAAGCTATAAAATATTCTGTATAATCATGAAAAGTGCAGTTCTGCACACTGTTGAAGTTCCCCATCAGGCTGTATGGTGACAGCAGGAACCTAAATAGCTTTACAGCCTCTCCACATCTATAGCAAGCCATAAGGTGTTTCGCCAGCAGCTACATTTTCTGAAAACATATGTTCTTACCGACTTGCCAAAACTGTGCGTAGGTATAACTATATTTTAAATGATTCTTGAGAGCCTGATGACCCCTCCCCTTAATTTCAGACAAGGTCGCGATCCACGGCTTGAAAAACCATGCTGTACGGTCGTGTGTAATTCGGTGCCTAACGCCTGGCATCAGCAGACTGTACATCTGTTACTGTTTCAGCCTTACTTACTTAATTATGGAGCTGAGCCCTTCTTGAGAAGCCAAATCTGCAGCTAATCAAGAATTTCCCAGCATTTTATGGAACCCGAAGGTTCATTGCCGTGTTCACAAGAGGTCTCCACTTGTCCCTATTCTGAGCCAGATCAGTTCAATCCATACTATCCCATCCTATCTCTCTAAGATCCATTTTATCACTGCCCACCCACCTACGCCTTGGTCTTCCCAGTGGTCTCTTTTCTTCCGGCTTTCCCACCAATATCCTATATGCATTCCACTTCTCCCCCATTCTTCTGTTTCAGTCTACGCAGTGAAAAATAAAAGTAGAAATATGAACAAGGTTAATAAAACAAACTCCGTAGTTTTAGTCTGCAAGCGAAATAGAGCAGCCGCCCCTTGTCGGCGAAGTTAGTGCCAACTTTAGCGGATAGAGGGTGTCGCGTGGTCAGCGCAACAAATCCCCACGGCTGTTAATTTCGGTTTCCTACACTGGAGCCGCTATTTCCTTGAAGCAGCTCCTCAATTATCCCCACGAGGCTGAGTTGACACCGTTCCTGATCCAATATTTCTCAGAAAATTTGATAACGCCTGGAATCGAACCCGGGCCTCTTCATCTGTAGCCAAGAACTCTGACCACTAGACACAGAGGTGGTCTACAAGGTTCAAAATATGAACTGTGTATCCTGGTAGAGTTGTATACATATATTCTTTGAACGAAGATGTCATCACCAAAATAAATGCTCGTAACTGATTCATCAAATGTTCTGTCATCTGCGTATATATGTGTACATTCCAATTCTCTAACACAGAAGGACAGAGACCTCCTTGAGTATCTAACAGTCACTCAGCTAGTAACGAAATTTCCCACCTTTCATGGAACCAGAAGATTCACTGCCGCGTTCAGAAGAGCCTTCCACTGGGCCATAAATTTATAAATACTACTACTGAAAATACATATACATTTAGCTCAATAAAAGTTCTCTAATTTCGAAGATCTATTACCACGTATAATTTTAGGGCTTAAATTAATTGGCGCTCCCAAATCACAAGATCGCGTGTTCATCACGTCGTTATTACGAACTGAAGAAAATTAAAAAGTACAATGGGGAAACATGCGACGGCATACATAACTTCCAAACCAAGACTCGTTAAAATCGTTTAACAGGTTCGAAAAGTGAAGGGGGGGGGGAGCGTAGAAACACAAACGCACACACAAATACAACATGGTGTTCTTATAAACCCACTTCTTTCCCCTTAAGAAAGGAAAGTATACTAGAAAGAACTCTGGGACCGTGGGTTCGAATCTCAATCAAGGTATGAAAGTATGTGTGCGTTTCTTTCTCTGTTTTTGTTGCCCTGCCCATGCAGGTCCCACATCCAAAGAATCCTATCAATTGTCTTACAAGATTCATAGTTTACGAAGTTAGTCCTCAACTGAGGTAGGACAAAGGGTGTAATCGTAAAGGAATACGATAACTGCAATGCATGGCGCGAGGGCAGAGCGGTATGTCCACGTAGGCATAAGTGGGAGAAAAAGGCGATGAAGCTTGTAACAACTTTCATTTCGGCATAAAACAAATCGCAACAGAAGTTAACGTCTCGCTGAGACTTGCATCACATTACACTACATACGCCACGAACCGATGCTCATGCCGAGGATACCTGTAAAAGACGAAGAAGCCATCGACAAGAAAGACATGTGTGACGGTCACGTTTCTACGTGCCTTCACATAACGGAATCGATTCCTCTTTTTCGTAGCGTTTTTCGAAAATGAAAGCATGCATATAGACGTCATGAGTCATGGTATCTGTGAGTAATCGATTGTGTCCTTTGTATGACCTACACTTACTCCAAACTACGGTCCAAAGATCACAAATTGAAGCAATATCAAATTCTACCAGAAGTCGGAAAATTCATGGCTACGCCAAACTTACGTTTGAAAAATTACGGCACGCCTGTTTAAAAAAAAAACAGCTTTTTAAATTCCTGAGTGAATTGGGGCAGCCGTAACGTGTCTGGCTCGAATTAGGGACCCAACCGGAGACATAATTTCCTCAGTCCACAGTCACTTCCTATGGCATGTCACCCTCCTATTCAGGATTCCGAAATAGCTATAAGTTCTTTCGATGCCGTAAAACTTAAGCAGTTACTACGGCATCATAAAATAGCCACAGGTCAACCTCGCAGTAATTTCGCCGTGTTCGTAACTGACAGCAGCAACAGTCGTAACACAGTGTGCAGGAAAGTTATAATGATCTAATCCTCATACGAAAACCCACACGCTGAGCTCCAATAATCCGTTAGTTATTCCCATTAAACCGAAAGCTAAATCAGGTTTTCGAACGTCCGCCAAGCTGTTATTTTACCTTTATAAACGTTACATATTTATAAAGATCTATTACCATACATAATTTCAGAATCAAGAATTAAGTTGTACTTGTGGCAATCCCATGGCATACGTTCGCGCTGTTATTATTGTTATTAACGAGTGTTGGAAATTAATAAGTAGACTGGCTGGTCTGCAACAGCTTAACATTCATACTAAGTTTCGTAAAAATTGGGCAACGGCTTCAAAAGTTGAAACGGGGTGTATAATCGGTCCATCCGCATTGTTAATTAATACTGATACATGTCGTTACATCTCAGAGGCACCATCCGAACAAGATTTGACTCCTAAAGCTTCTTTAATTTATTCGAGGCGCAGGAATCTCAAGAAAAATAACCGGAAGTGCCGATAATGCACCCCACTATAAAACTTAACTAGTGAAATGTTAAGTTTTATAGTGGGGTGCATTATCGGCACTAGTGAAACTAGTGAAATGCTACATTTGGAGCATAGCTCTGTATGGGGCTGAAACATGGACACTTAGGGCAGTAGATCAGAAACATCTGGAAAGTTTCGAAATGTGGTGTTGGAGAAGAATGGAGAAGATCAGTTGGACCGATTATGTGAGAAATGAAGAAGTGTTAATTAGAGTCAGTGAGCAGAGGAATATCCTACATGAAATAAGAAAACGGAAGGCTAATTGGATTGGTCATGTTTTACGCAGAAACTGCCTTCTAAAAGAAGCTATCGAAGGAAAGATAGATGGGCGGATAGAAGTGACAAGAAGACGAGGAAGAAGACGTAAGAAGATGCTGGATGACCTTGGGGACAGAAGAGGATACTGTCATTTGAAGGAGAAAGCTCTAGATCGCATTAAGTGGAGGAATTGTTTTGAAAGAGACTGTGGACCTGTCGTCTTGACAGATTACTGATGATGATGATAAAACTTAACGTCTCTAGATAAGGGTTTTACATTCCAGATAATCTATAAAGACAGCTGGAAGAGTTGGGGCTTTTGCGAAGCATCATCCGCTGTTCGGACCCAGCTTGTTGGCGCCATGGTAACACGACAGACATGCCTACAATACTATGGAAATTCTTGAATTTATACCTGTAATAACTGAAAATGTACCTGTTACATTTAATTTCTTCACATAGTTTTGGGCCTCGGCGACCAAGCCCCGAGCACCTTACATCTTTGTAACAAAGAGATGGACATTTGAAGTTTCACGGTATACTGCTGAGGCAGAACAGAATACAGACTCGGCGACCACCAGTCTCCGGTTGACTGAAAAGGTGGGTACTAACGAGTCGTACAGCGGTAACTAGTAACTCTGAAAGCAGCTGACGAAATTAGTGATTGACGCTCCGTTCAGAAGTCAGAAGTGGGAAATCGTATTATTAATTTGGTGAGCACACTGTTAACAAAAGAAGAGGAAAGCATTTAACAGTAAAGCAATCATTCGGTTCGTCAGTCATTCCGGAAGTAAAAGCAAAGTAGTTAAGATCGGCCTTATGATGTGTATTACTTCTATGAATTTCTGTATGCACTATACAGTGAATAATAAAGTGACTAGTACTGTACAGCTCACATCTGTCTCGCAAAGAGTCAGCGAAAGGCCCTGACAAAAGACCTCCAACCATCCTTACAGCCTCCAACGTATCCGAGAGTGCTGCCCAAACTGTTTCAGAGCCCTGAATTTCACTTTTCTATCCCTTGACACAAATTATAACCCGGAATTGATAACGCTTAAATGAGAAATGGATACTTTTATCTTAAGGAAAGTAGGCTAAAAATGTGGCGTCAATTCCGTTACGCTCCCTCCAATCTTCGTAAATATCGGGAATACCTCACAAATAGGTCAAGTTCAACGACACTGCACCACAAAGCATGAGAAGCTGCCAAAATATACACTAATTTCGTATTACAAGCTGTTATCGTTCACACCAAGTCTTGCTCCAATTTGGACATTTTAGTACAAGAAGGTCCGAATGTATTCTTGAATAAAGAGTAAGTTATATAGCAATATGGTTCAGAGAAAAGTTTTTAACAATAAGCAGACTAACGTTTACTGCCCGGTACACGTCTTTGTGGGGTAGTGGTGCACAGATTATAAAGTAATCCCATCAAAAAACTTCATTTTATGCTCAATGACATGGAATGTGGAAGTTCTCTCCTAATTTCCAATTACTCGACACACTCTATGACTGTAATCCAGTTGCAAACCTCAACCACGAAACGACGGTAGCTTCGCCAGCTGCACGACTACTGTCCGACTCCCAGTTACGGTACCCAGCCAGCTACCTCTCCAACCGGTACCAGAACCTCTTTCCCCGAGGGTAAAGCGGCCGGGAAGTGAAGATGACTAATCACCTCCATCCTGTGCGTGGAACTACACTCTCACTCCCTCATACTTGTCCATTGCGTGGTGCTTAATTCTGTCTTTACCTCACAACCATTTCGGACTGATACTGAACTGAAGAGGTCTTCAAATACAGCGATCACCGCCCATTTAGATGTCAGATATACGCAAATTGCTAACTCGAAACTCCAGACTATAACACAGCGACTGTCGCCTGCAGTCTGAATGCGTGTATCAATATCACTGTATTATGCTGGGAATAATGTTTCAGACTGAGCACTGCTTCCATTGCCCTACAGCTCCATCAGCCAATTTGCAACTCACATATACAGATCATACGCGATAACTCTTCACTCGCCTATGATCTTCGTGTGACCCAAAGGTCGATGAAGCTTGTTAGCCAACCCACTTGAAATACGAGTACTGACCTGGCTTTCAGTCATTTCGACGAGAGGCACACAGCATCTCGTACCGTCACTTATTATGTAGGTCTACACTTCAATATCTACCTAATAACTAGGGACCGGATTCTTATGCCTTAATAATCTCTTAAATACGTATGCATTTATACACCGTAAACTTCCAAAATATACACGTAAAATATTCATACAAAAAGTGCATACGAAATATTAAAATTTATTTTACTTTATTTCAAGACCAAAAAATCAATATTTAAGTTAATTTTATGGAACCACTGAATGATTCACTTCCAATGAAAAGCTATACTTAAATAGAAATCATGCAACAAACCCATTATTTTTAATTACAAGTTAACAAAAACCAATGGTACTCACATTTAGCTCTCCAAGCTTTCAACTTCTCTTCTGTTGCACTTCACAATTACTAAATGTTTTGGGTTTTCAATGGGTAATCGACCCCTGCTGTCTGGTTATATGTCCTCATAACGGGAAAATCTTTCCACCTCAAAGGAACTTAAGGGCGCATGTACCAAAGCCGCTATTTGCTCCACTGTTAGTGATTCTTATTTGGGACTTCAGTACGTTTGCTGGCTAAAACTTCTTCATTTCATAACTTAGTTCATATCCTGGTTTTCTTGATAGAATGGTATGTCTTTTTTTTTCTTTACTAGATAATGTGGGACCCTCAGAGTCTCATAACCCTATGGGCCTTCATGGCCTGTTACAGGGATAGCTTTACTTACTTTACTTTTTACTTGCACTTCGCCAACTGTTCCAGGAAACAGTGGTTTTGCATACACTTACCGACCGATATACAAAACAATATTGCTGCTTGCCTCTAGTGAGGACAGAGAGGATGGAAGAGCAGAAAGATTAGTTTCTAGTTCTGCATTTTTAGTACATCTTGGGCGATCTCAATTGATGCTGCACTTTTGGGATCAAATGTGTTCATGACACTCCCGTTCCTCACTGCACGCAGCCATGTGTGATCCGGGATAGCGCAATCGGTATAGCGTCTGACTACTGGCTTGACGATCGAGGGGTCGGAGTTCGAGTCCCAGTAGAGTCAAGAATTTTCACTTCTCCATGTGGTTCAACCGGCTCTGGGGTCCACCAAACCTCTTATCCAATGTGTACAGGGGCCGCTTTCCCCAGAAGTAAAGCGGCCGGGGCGTGAAGCTAACCACTCACTTCCAACTAGTGCCGATGTCAGGAAAACGTGGGTCTATACATTCTCTTCCTTAAAAGCCTTCATGGCGTACTGCTTACGAAGTTAAGTACAGGGACAATTTTACCTTTTTAGACAGCCACATGCCCCAGGGCATTCAAATTGGTTCTGGCGGAAGTGGAACGTTCGGTGATACTGCTTTAAAGCCTTCCTTTCCAATTGGTACTTTAACAAATGCCTTCTTTACAGAAGACACCAACTTGTCAACAAGAGGAAGTTTTGCACGAACTGTACCTGTATCACGGTGCAATCCATGGGCAAGGCAAGTCAAATGTGTCACATTTGGAAATATAACTTAAGAGCAGTACTGGTTTTGATCATACAACTTGCGGCATCAGTCACAAAGAGCAATACCCACTCACACTGAATGCAGTTATCCCATAGTAAGTACATGGAACAAATAAAAAATTCGAATTTTTTTTTTTGAGATCCCCATTTATTTGCAATCTGTATGAATACATTTAGCAAACTGTTGTGAGTTGTGTGAAATGACGTGTGGAGGGGAGCTCATTAGTTCCCCTCCGTATATCAATAGGTTGGGGCCTGGTGGGAGAAGGGGAGAAACTTAAGCTAAACTTAAAACTAAACTACTAAGATTATATTTTGAATCTGGTGATCAGATCGATTGGCTGGTGTCGTTTGAGGCGCCTTAGGTCTAGTGGTTGAAGTAGTTGAGCTGCAAGTTCGTTGGGGTGTGTATGTAGTCGAGCTCTATATTGGGGGCTCCATTGGCTGATCTCTTCCTTGATTGTGATGATTTGAAGATCACGCCTGATGATCGTATTTGGGACGTACCATGGCGCGTTGGTTATTAGGCGCAGTACTAAATTCGAAACTGCGGAGCTATTTGTGGTTTCAAATTGCTCTACCGCAAGAAGATATGGGATACATTGTTCATTCTTAATAAGGGATCGAACTATATTTGCAATAAACCGTCCCTCACAGTCTTGTGTTTAGTCGCCTGCTAGACAAAATTATCTTGAATTACTGCTTCACGTAATACTTGCGCACAACAGATTCATCCGGCACTCTGCACCGTGTATACTTCTCTATGAAGTTTCTCAGTAGGACTGGTTACTTTTCACAGTGGAATACCTGCCGCTAAAAAGGCTTCGCGTTAAGTCAAAGAAGAACTGTATTTTTTTTTATTGCTAGCGGGGTGGGACTAAGTCCCTTGTACTACGGCCACTTCCGGTCTATTGTACCAGCCCGATTTTTTTTATATCTCCGTTTATTTGTACAGTCGGTCCATATTAAGGACTATAAGTACATCTTGTGAAATACTTAATCTAAGGCTTAAATACTAATAAGAGAACCTGTCAAGGAGAGCAATGCTCCAGTGAGCATTCTCTAGGAATCTATTTCGAGTATAACTTTATCATAGTATGTATTACATTTATGTGAAGCGCGTCGTTAGGTCGGTTGGCTTATGCCTTTGAGTCTTCTGGGCTCGTCCGCGTCGTTTAATAATGTGGTTGCCAGTTCATATGGATGTACTGTTATCTTGTCTTTATATTTGCGGCTGATGTTTGTGGTTTCTTCCCGTACTGTGGGTATGCCTAGATCGGCGTGTAGTGTAGTCTGTTGGGACGTACCACGGCGTATTGACTGTAGCGCGAAGTACTTTCTTTTGAAATCTCTGCAACATTACGATATTCCCCATAATGGTGCGCCGTAAGTCCAAACAGGCTTCAGTATTGTCTTGTAAACTAGAAGTTTATTTTTGGTAGACAATTCTGACTTTCTGCCAGTTAGCCAATCCATCTGACTAAATTTAATGTCCAATTGTGTTCTTTTGGCGAGAATATGTGTGCGCTAGGTCAACTGCCTGTCCAGGTGAAGGCCTAAGTATTTGATAGATTCCTCTTGTGGTATACATGTTCCGTTTAATAGTACCGGAGGGCAGGGTCCCTGCCTCAAAGCGTAGGAGCCCCAGATGATAGGTGGGGGTGATTGTGGAGCAATTGGTGAAATGAAGATTGGCATGGGAAACCGAAGTACTCGGAGAAAACCTGTCTGGCGCCACTCTGTCCACCACAAATCCCACTTGGCCAGACCCGGGATCGAACCCAGGCTGCCGCGGTAGGAAGCCAGCGACTAACCGCTGAGCTATGGCGCAGCCTAAGAAGAACTGTAAATAACTACTATTGGAAAATTCACTAAGCAATTTTTGAACAGGAGCACTTTTCATGGTGGAACCTCGCTCAACGAGCACCTCTCATAACGAGTAATTCGCATAACGAGCAAAACAAATTGTAAAAAAAAAAGACTCGCTTAACGAGCGACGATTCGCATAACGAGTGACGAGAGGGGAAGTCCCGGACTGTGCGCTTGCTACATCACTCTGTCTTTAGCACTCGTTCCGCTAGCATCTTAGCGTCGCTTGTGATCACACATTTTTCCAAACTTGTGTTCAGACATATTACTTGTGATTTTTTTGTGCAAAGTTTAAAACCCTTGCAAAAATGTCCCCGAAAAAAAAACCGCAAAAAGACAGCCATAAGAAAATAAAAATAACCGTAGAAATGAAACGTAAAATCATTGAAAAGCGAGAACGAGGTGTGAGCGTGGCTGATCTAGCACGCACATACACTCGGTCTACATCAACGGTTTGCACGATTTGGAGTTGCATTGTGTTTCACAGCAAGAAGTTGTGGAGGAGAGTTTGTCAGAGGAGGAGGAGGGGGTAACAGCAAAGCAACAATCTTCTGGCGCAGTAAGAGAAATGCTGAAAGCATGGGAAACTGTTGCATCGTACATTGAGAAGCATCGCCCTAATAAGGCAGTGGCTATGCGCGCTACAAATTTATTTAATGATAATGCTGTGTCGCATTTTCACCAAATTTTGAAGCGTCGGCAAAAACAAATGTCTCTAGACAGCTTTCTCGTAAAAAATAATTAGATATGTATCATAAATAACAAACCAATTATTTCGATTTTTCTTTCTGCAAATCTAATTCGCATTCCAGGTTGGTTCATTCCGCATAGAAGAAAATATGAAGATGATTCACGCTCCTTAACAACGTATATATAATTTTCTTTGAATAAACGTTATACATATAACTTTTTGAGTATTTTTTTCGGCATGGAACGCATTATCGTATTTTACATTAATTTATATGGGAAAAATTGTTTCGCTTAACGAGTGTTTCGCATTACGAGTAAGATTCTGGAACGAATTATGCTCGTTAAGCGAGGTTCCACTGTATTCTCTTTGTGAATATTAGAGCTCAAATGCTGAAGCACTTCAAGGCGTTTTTCACAACCAACCGTTTTCTCATACGCTCGGCAATAAAGAATTTTGTTATCCGTAGTTATCAGCTCTCCTTCGAACTCCCGCTGATACGGCTGTACTTTATTTTTCTGACTTATTTGCACTTTCGGCGTGATTACAGAAAGCTAAACAAACTTAACCACAGACTAGTCACCACTAACATGACTGGCCCCCAGCTCCAAATGAAGAAGAGAAGTGAACCTAATCGAGACTTCGGAAATAAATAAGTGAAGTCCATTATCGGTTGAATAGTATTACGTTGATAGCGGCTACATGTGAACGCTTCCGACTAATCTCTTCGCGGCCACTTTGGAGGTACACGGATGAGGCAAGTTACGAGTACAGAGATCGGGAAAGTCCTCTCCTGGGTATTGCATCAGAAACACGAATCCATACTCAACTTTCTTCTTGTATGACCAAACGTTATGAGTCAAATTTGCAGCATATTCTAATATGGAAAAGACAAATTGTATACACAAGACGATGATTGAAAATTTGAACATAAAATTAAAAAAGTATATATACAATGAGAAACATTTTAAATAGAAAATACGCAGCGTACAGCTCTTCGAAAATATTATGCTTATTCATAAGACAGGCAATATATGCATTTATACGCCCCATCATACTATGTCTAAAATTTAAAAAATAAAGCACTTCATACATATATCCACCAAATGAGCATACTCTTCGGTTGCAAGAAAGAAATGTATATTTGCATTAAAATCCGGTATCTACTAAAAATACGCGTCAACAAACAAACTTCCTACGCCTATTTTGGTGTTAAACTTACATAGAAATGGAATTTCAGTTCTAACAAAATGAAATTCAGAGAAAAGAACAAGCTTCTCTTCGTGGCGGATTCAAAACAGTATACATCAATTTTATACTCCATATGTCAAGCACGAAATAAGGCCTACATTTTTTTCGTCAATTAGTTATTTGTTTGCTAATTCCGGTAGCTGTTAGTTCTCAGGTATGCACGGACTTATGTCGCTCAGAAAATGGCATCGACGGGATCTCAAGACAACATAGGATATTATTTGTTGTCCTCCTTATGGGATGTCTTTGTTGTTCTATGATGGTACAAGTCTTGAGGCTGCCCTCTCATTTAAGAAGTTATAAAGCATGTCTCATTAAAGGATTTAGAAAAACAAGAGAGCTGCAAGAAAAAAAATAAGGTGACTATGGGTGAATTAATTTCTCTTCATTATATGCAATTTGTGTAACTAGAATTGACTGTGCTTTATAATGTTGAAGCGCAAGGTCGAACCTTTCTCGTCTTTTTTCTTTTTCTGAAAAAGACTCCGAGCAGTGGCCAAAAATCTGTCATGCAAACAAGAACAATGCAACTTCGCTTTCAACCGCACGAATACTGATTGTGTTGCAAGAGGGCGTTTGAAAAAAAATTATTTTCATTCAACAGTATTCACTTGGCTGAAAACCAAGTATAAAGAGATCGTACCTCACATGAACTACCTACTGCATTGGTTACGCAACTGCAATCCGGTAGAGCGGTTTAGTAAGTGGGAGATGACAGGCGTTCCATCATTAATGCTATCAGGGCGACAACTAATCACTTGCATGCTCTATCTGTAGAATTCCATCGTCCGTTTTGGACAAATTAAACAAGAATAAACATGGAACAATTTTATCGTCTGGAATATAAAGCCCTGTAGTGTCGTAAAAATGTATCAGGTGTTCGTCACATCCCAGAAAGACAGTACCTTCTATAGCCGCCCCGTAAGAACATGACATCCAACAAAGAATGAAGTCATAGCCTACTTACATTTCGGAATGAAATAACCGAAGTAAGCATATTTCCTCAAACTTGCTTATTTAGGGTACCAAAATATTACAAAACAGGCCTACGAGAAAGGTAAAATTCAAAATAATAATTTAATTTTCAAATATGTCCTGCGCTGTACAAAATGTTTCATCAGGCCTATGTTCTTCCCTTTTCTAATTCTCATCCGATTCTTAATGTTTCTCCGTCGATTTATTCGTTAGCTAACTCCGCGGTGCAGAGCCTACCTCGAGAATCTAAGAGTCATTTTGAAATTCCCCATTGTGCAGAATAAGAAAGTTCACAAGAGCCCATCACTGGTCCCTAGCCTGAGCAAGATGAATCCAGTTCACAAGGTATATCATATTTCAAAGGCATTTTTAATATTATCCTCCCAGCTAATCCTCCGTCTCCACATCGTACCCTGTCGCCTCTCTGTTTACTACAGGGGATGGACAAAAATATGGAAACGCCTCGTGAAATGCATGCCTGAATTGAAGTGTTTATTTTAGCGACGTTTGTAGGTCACGCTGTCGTACCTGCTCAACACCACTACCTGTACAACCTCCGCAATACGTTGCAAGCTTCATCTGTTGTCGAGACAGTGTTCTGTGCAATTTTTTGTGAATCACGTCAGAGCTAACAGAATTCGAACGCGGGCAAATTGTTGGGGCCCATATGGTGGGTGCTTCCGTAACCAAGGTAGCCGAGGTTTTGGTGTTTCGCGAGGCACAGTATCCAAGATTATGACCGCATACGGGAGTACTGAAAAAACCGCATCCGATAAGGGACCTCCATAAGCAGGGTATTTCTGGACGAGCTGCAATTCCAAAGCCACTCATCAGTGATCAAAATGCCACTAAGAGGACAGTGTGGTCATAAAACCTGGACTAGGGAGCAATGGAAGATGGTCATTTGGTTGGATGAGTCCACCTTCACATTGTTTCCGACTTCTGGCCGAGTTTACGTCTGGAGAACGCCATCCCAAGCTTACGATCCAGATTGTTTGCTGCCAAGAGTGAAACATGGCGGGGGTTCGATCATGGTATGGGCAACCATATCGTGGTATTCTGTAGGACCCATCTTTACCCTGCAAGGTCACGTCACTGCCAACGACTCTGTGACCATTTTGGGCGACCAGGTCCATCCCATGGTGCAAACTTTGTTCCCTAATGGTGATGCCATTTACCAAGCCAACAATGCCTGTGTTCACATAGCTCACATCGTCCAGGACTGATTTTCTGAGAACGAAGATGAAGTGTCACGTCTGCCATGACCCCCCACAATCGCCAGATATCAATATTATTGAGCCTTTGTGGTCTGTTTTGGGGAGCAATCTGCGTGCGCGCTTTCCACCTCCATCATCGATAACAGAACTTACCATGTTTTTCAGGAAGAATGGTACAAGATTCCCTTGCAAATCATACAGGACCTCTATTTATCCATTCCAAGGAGACTGCAAGCAGTTCTGCAAGCCTACACCATATTAGTCACGGTAATGTGTTTCTTGTTGGGTGTTTCCATATTTTTGTCCATCCCCTGTATATTTCACGACACAAATAATACACAGAATATATGTGACTGTGAACCCAAACAATATAAATATGAGACATAATTTTACTGTTTTGATATGTGATAATTTACTTCTATATATGGTGGGGGAGGTCCTTTTAATATTGTAACGTGTAGGATGGTACGCGTGACGAAGATAACGGGTTCTAATTCGGATCGGATCTATTAGCGGATCTGGCACTAACAGTTCAGCTGTATGTGTTTCTATGTGCCTATCATCACTGATCCTATGTGCATTCAATAATTGAGAGTAGTTGTTCTTCCGCCTGTTCAAAGCGCTGCGGTAGTCTGCAAGCACATCGCCATTCTCAACCTTCACTACGTTGCTTCTAGGATGGCAGCCCCTCTTAAACTCATTTATTCCTCCATATAGATTCTCGTTCTTACTGTCCGTTGTAAGCTCATTAATTTTGTCTTTCAGATATTCCCTCTTGTTATTCCTGAAATGTCTGCTGGCCTCATGTCTTATATTGTTCAGATCATCTGAGCATCTTTAGCTGAACGATGGCCTGAACTGCTTCAATTCGCAATAACCGAAATTCTCTTCGACTGAATTTTTATATTCTCTCTAATAGTTTCCGAAGTTGTATTAATATCCACCTCAACATCTAAGTTTTCCAAAGATGCGAAGCTATTCCAGATTTCCATACGATACTACCCTCTACCCTCTATCTCATTTAATTTCTTGAAACTAAACCTCTCCAAATGTTTGCTCACTGCCAATCTTTCCCTAACCTTTGCCACCACCAGGTAGTGGTCAGTATCACAATCTGCTGCCATGAATGCTCGGACATCAAGTATACTTGAATGCCGTCTCCTATCTATCAAAATGTGGTCGATTTGATTGTGTGTCTTTCCTTCAGGAGATGTCCAAGTAAATTTATGGATGTTACGATGCGGGAACATTACTCGTTTGACAATAAGATTTTTTGATGTGGCAAAGTTTAGTACTCTAATTCCATTATCATTACTAACTTCGTGTGCTCTCATTCCCAATCGTTGGTTTGAAAATGTTTTCCCTCCCTACTTTGGCATTGAAATCTCCTAAATTTTTGTACGGTATTCAGGGAATTTATCGAACACACGTTCTAGTTCCTCGTAGACGCTATCCTTCACATAAATCAGTTTTATCATCTGCTGGAGCATGAATATTCAGTACAATTATATCACACCAGCGACCTCTTAGTATTATGTACGACATCCGTAGTGTAGTTGGTTGAGGAACTATGCTACAAGCCGGAAGGTCGCGGGATCGAATCCCGATAAGGTTATTGGATTTTATTCAATTTACCTAATGCTTCCAGCCGCACTGTGGCCCTGGAGTCCACTCAGCCTCTAACAGAAATGAGTACCAGGAGTATTCTTGGGAGTTAAGGACGGCCGACGCGTAGGGCTGATAACCTTACCACCATGTATGAGCCGATTGTCTAGAAAATGTGGGAACCTCAACATCTCACAACCCTATGGGCCTCCATGGCTTGTTACAGGGATACTTTTACTTACATTTATCCTATCAGTAACAAACTCTACCTTCTTAGCCGCTCTTAACTACTAATATGATTCTCGTATGCACGAAAAAACCTGTACCTAATTCATGATTCTCAGCCCCCTTTCCATAGAAAAATGTATATTCGCCTGCTGGTCCTGTTCCACCTCCGTTCCATCTGACTTTCTGCACTCCCTCAAAATCTAACTTATATTTTGATATTCCTTTTGCAACTGTCACGAGCGAACCTGCCGAACAGACTTCTTACATTCCACGTACCAAATCTCATGTCCATTTTCCTTAGCACAAGCAGTTTATCCATGGTAATGTTCCAAGTCAGAGGTCCTTTGTGACACTTCGCAACAAGCTTATTTGTTGCAGTGAGTTGTTAGCCCCACGCCCAACACAGGCTGGAGGACCACCACTTGCCAGCTGTCAGATACTACTTACTCAATAACTTCGCAGCTATCCTCCGTATCTGGAGGCCGTCTCCTCCATCCCGGACTAGGCATTTCTTAGTGACTTCTTCTAGTCTTCTAGTGACTTCTTAGTGATATTCTTAGTGACTTCACGTAACGGTCAAGTACTGTCAATAATGTTGGCACCAACAGAGAGAGAGGGCCGTGCCACAACTCAGGCGGTTAGTCGCCGCCTTCTCACCCCGTAGACCCAGGTTCTATCGCAGGTCAGGTCATGTACGGTAATGATGGGCAAAGTGGGACGGGGAAGGTTTTCCCCAAATGCTTCGGTTTCTTTTGCTAATTCTAATTCCAAAAACTGATCCACATTTATCAATCATATTACCGCGCGGGATATACAGTCTCGACACCGACAGCGTCATTAAATAACAAACGAAAAAACGTGACCAATGAAAAAATGTGGCGAGGTTTCAAATTTTTCGCAGAACATGACGCCTCTGTAACATGCTTCGTAACGGCACTGATTCATAAATATACTCGTAGTTCCTAACGAAGAAAAACGAAGTTCATATCAGAATACGAGGAATGCATAGGCACATGTATATAGGGTACATGTGTGGTGCCAGTCTTCAACCTGGTAAATGTTCTAATTCAATTAAGCAAGTGTTTTATTAATGCTGATGGCATGCATAGACAACGTAAAGACAACTGCTAAGGGACAAGTATGATATGACTATTTTTAATTATTCAGTCACGTACAGGCCTATATATTTGATTCCTGCTGTGTTGCTCTCCAAAATTATATTTCAGACCAAATTAGGACAAACATATCTGGATCTTAACGTGCCATTTCAGGGACCCTTGCAAAAGACCGGCAGTAGATAATTGTTATATGTTGGAGAATTTCCATTACTGGGGCACAGGGATACTACGGGCCGGGTCCGTCGACCGGACGTTCCGTTGCTTCCCGGTTTTGGTCCGACAAAAATAGCACCGTTCCACCAGGCAGAGGTCAATTGGCTAGACCAGACCCCGTTCGTTTTTACTTGACTTGACGTGTAAATCGCGCCTACTGTTAACTGTAACGACCACAATTCACTTCGTGCTATCAAGCACTGCGGTGAGCCACAGAGCTGGTATGGACACTGTGAAAATAAAAATAGCGTAAGTCATTGTATCGACTGAAATACCCAAGCGCTCCCTTTGCATTTCTCGTTTTAAATACTATTTATATGATTATTTGGGACAGTATGCTATAAGCGGAAGGTCTCGGGTTCGATTCCAGACGAAGTCTTTATATCTTCAAATTACCTAATCCTTCCTGCCGCAATATGGCCCTGGGGTCGACTCAGCCTCTAACAGAAAGAGTACCAGGAACATTTCTGGGGGTAAAGGGCGGCCGGCGCGTAAGGCTGAGAACCTCACCGCCATCTGTGAACCCATTGTCTAGAAAATGTGAGAGCCTCGACGTCTCACGACGGTATGGGCCTCCATGACCTGTTACGGGGGTAGTTTTACTTTTTTTATCCGTTTATTTAAAACGACAGGTCATCGCCCAAGACTGAATTATGGGAACTTACTTAAACGAGTAGCGACTTACGAGTTAACGTAAGGTAAAACCTAACATCAGGAATGGGAAACACACTATCCACTAAGGGTCGCTTGAAAAACAGTGATTGGTGAGGTAAATCACAATTCCAAGCTTATGCCTAAGACATAGTTTTGTTACTCTATTTCCAACAAGCACGGACGCGCGCGCGCGCACGCACACACACACACACACACTAATCTGAATGCCATTACGAGTAAAACACATTTCCACTTTATTCATCTGAGATATAAAACAACGGTACATAAATAGCAATCTGATATGAATTTGTAACTTTTTTATTTGCATTAATCTTTTAAGAGTCTGTGACCATATTTTCAAAGTTAACGTGACATAGCAGCATTCTAGGCCGCGCCAAAGCGATCGCGGGTTCGATCCCGGGTCTGGTCAAGTGGGATTTGGGGTGGAGAAAGTGGCGCTGGGGCAGGTTTTCTCCGAGTACTTCGGTTTCACCTGCCAATCTTCATTCCACCAATTGCTCCACAATCACCCTCACCTATCATCTGGAGCTTGTACAATAGGCCAAAAGTGGCCGCAGTACAAGGGACTTAATCCCACCCCACTAGCAATAAAAAAAATAGTAACATTCTACGTGTTTTGCCAAACAGCAGGTACTGTTTGTTTGTATAAGTTCCTTATTATTTGCTCTGCAATTTTGTGCGGACCGAGTACAGATGACTGACGTTGATTTAAACCATGTCCAAGCAAGAACTTCACCGATTTCTTCATAAAAGTGAGAACACGTTCCATATTCGCAACTTATGAATATAGCATTTCCTGATGAATATGCTTGAAATTGCAGTTTGGAACCACTGCGTTTAGTTTATCTTGCAATTCTTCTACAACCCCAGATTTTTTTCGCATCATTTTGGGAGCACCATCGGTCGCCGGACACCAATTTTGATAAAGGGGGTTCATCACAGATCACTCATGGAGCTGAACCCTTCTTGAGAAGCCGCCGATTGTGCACTACTCAAGAACTTCCCAGCATTCTATGGAACCCGAAGGTTCATTACCGCGTTCACAAGATCCCTCCACTGGCCCCTATCCTGAACCAGCTCAATCCAATCCATACCATCCCATCCTATCACTCTAAGATCCATTTTAATATTGCCCACCTGCCTACGTCTTGGTCATCCCAGCGGTCTCTTTCTTTCTAGCTTTCCCATCAATATCCTATATCCATTCATCTTCGCCCCATTCGTACTACATGCCCTGCGCATCTAATCCTCCTTGACTTGATCATTCCACTTGGAGAAGAGTACAAGTTATGAAGCTCCTCATTATGCAGTTTTCTCCAACCTCCTGTCACTTCATTCCTCTTCGGTCCAGATATTCTCCTCAACACCCTCAGTCTATGTTCCTCCCTTAATGTCAGAGACCAAGTTTCACACCCATATAGAACAACAGGCAAAATTATAGTTTTTGTATATTTTAATCGTTATGCTTTCCGACAGCATACGAGAAGTCTATGGAATGAATGGTAGCAAGCATTACCTGAGTTCAATCTCCTCTTAATTTCCTCTTCAATCAGGTTTTGATTTGTTATAGTCGTTCTCAAATATCTGAACTGTGCCACATTTTCAAAACATCTGTTTCTTATCGCTATATCATTATTTTGCCCTGCATTTTGGTGACGAGACAGCAACATATACTTAGTCGTCTCTGTGTTTACTTCTAGAACAACCTCTTTATTGGCTTCAATTACAGTTCCTGTGTTTCTCTTCATGTTATCTACATTAACACCCAGTGGATTCACATCATCAGCACAGTCCAACAACTAATGTGCCCCATTTAATTTCAGTCCCACATGGTTTTCCTGGACCTTCCTAATGGCATATTCTAAAGCAAAGTTGAAAAGGAGTGGCGATAAAGCATCTCCTTGTTTTAGACCATTTTGGATAGTAAAATTATCAGATAAATGTTTACCTATACGGACTTAACTATAAGTTTCGTTTAAACACATTTTAATCAGCCTAACTAGCTTCCTTGCCGTTAATAATGTCTCCTTCAATCGTTGTGTCGCACACAGGAACAAGTTCTGTTTTCACAGCTGGTAACTAATGCCCCTTTTTCATCTCATGTATCCTTTATGCTAGTGCTCGTAATAACGGAATCTTCTTAAACTTTTCACTTTTTCGGGAGAAAATTTAGGTTTGTAGGATTTGAGGTTCTCACAGCGGTGGCTATTAAGAGTTCTACCTTTCTCGGATCTAAAGCAGTGTAGTCCGTTGAAAGTCAACCGGCGTTTTGGAGGAAGATTTCGCCTCCACCTTCAGGGTCGAAGAATAAGCCGAGCTAGAAAAAAGCGTGAAAGCAGGTGGCATGCAGGGCTCTTTCAGAGACTTTCAACGGACTACGCGGTGTTATAACACAGAAAACAGAACTCTTCCAAAGTTTAGGTTATTATACACTCTAATGCGAATTCACCTTCGGTGAAAAGCTCTAAATGCTGAGCTACTAATTCTGACAGAGGGTAGCTTATATGCAGCTTTATTTTCTTTATAAACACAGATAAAAATAGGCAGTTCAATACTAAGTGTCTGGATATCAACTTATGTTCTTTTGCTTTCTCATGAACAAGGTCATACTGTACCAGATGTGTTTAGTAATGTCGTTCAACATTGACTTTGGAACAACCATATTTTGAGAGCACATTAAACAAATAACGTTACCTGTCACCTAACAGAAATAAGACAGTTTACATTTCTTCTGAAAAACACGGCGTCCCCTTTCACCTTTCCGTTTCTTGTTCCGTTATTTTCCGGTTTATATGTCGGTACTTCCCCATAACAGTCTCGTTCATACACAGTGTGTCCAGGTTCTGTTAGGACTGTGTTCATTAAAAATATAAGACGTGAATTATTTTCAAAATTTCACTACCGTACATACTTTTCGTCGTTTCGTACGCTTCTCCGGCTGTTTTGCCTAACGTCAAACAAAATCTGATGTTGGCTCTCTGTTCAACCGCCATTTTCCGACGAGCGTCAGAACAGTACTGTTACATTCAAGGTCAGAACACATTATGCAGCCATGCTTGCACTTTGAAATTACAGACAGCCACAGATGAAACTTCAAGAATCTTAACGCCACAACTCGCTAACAGATGGCATTTCAGGGCAAAATTTAAAGAAAATGAGTCCTAACGGATCCTGGACACACCGTGTATGTTGTGTACGTGTACTCCGTCAGTCGTGCTGCAAATGCCACGCGTATAAGTATACAGATCGTTCTATTGCAAATTAAATTTGTGTTGTGCTGTGTTTGGTCTGTTCTGTCACAAATACATATTTCTAATTAATACACCATAAACAAAGAAGACAAACTTCAGTGTAAAACAAAAGTTATAATTGATTGAAAATTATATTTTGGAATATCCGAAGCTATTTTACGGACATCTGTATTAAACGGACATTCGGCAATATCGTATCACGCCCCACCAAAGTAGTCCCTTAAATCGAGGATGTACTGTACTTGGTTTCGACTGCGACATTGCGATTACAGAAAAAAAAAACAAAACTCACGGGGAACAGTGAAATTAACCAGGTATGTGAGACCGACTGCGCACGAATTCAAATGAATCGAAGGTTCACTTAACCTTCTCCAGCTTCCGCCTTCGGATAGCTACAAACCTGGCGTGACAACAGATACATACATATTAGCTCAGATTCAGCGAGAAAGTATCATCGCACCCACGGCACCTACACGACGACCTGCGTGCGTTTCTGTGCACATCTCGAGCGAGACGTCCAGTAATTTCGTTGAGAAATTCCAAATTTCGGCCATACTGACGCACAATAAAGTACGCTTTACCTAAGACCATAAATGGACTATATCGTGGAGCCCTACAGAGTAAATCGTTAATCACAGCTCATAAACAGGCCACAAGTAAGCAAAGAACTCTGCTGGGAATTCTGTGTGCTATATTATGGGTCGGGGCCGGGATAGCGTAGTCGGTACATCGACTGGCCACGGGCTGGTCGACCGAGGGGTCGGAGTTCGAGTCCCGGTAGGAGCAAGGATTTTCTCGTCTCCATGTCGTCCAGACTGGTTCGGGAGCGTGAAACTGACCACTTACTTCCAAATAATGTCAAGGTCAAAAAACGTGTATCTATACCTCCACTCTCCCATACGCCTTCATGGCATAGTGTATAATTAGTTACGCACAGTGACAATTTTACCTTTTTCTTAATCTGCGGACAAAAACAGAGTCTAGCCTCCGAAAGGTTGTCTGAAACAAAATTACGAAGATGGACAACGTCCCTCTCCCCCCCCCCAAAATATTATCCCATTAATACACCAACGTCACGAACTTTAGATCTAGTGACACACTGTGATGTACCACTACAACTTACTCAATATGGCCGCCGCTTTGCGGGTGTGCGATATGAGTTGCCCACTTGAGTATATCAAAGGCAACACCGCCAACTATATTTCATCTAAAATAGGAGAGAGGGCGCATCAACACCAGTTAGTGACGTAGACCGTTAAGTCACCACCAGAAAAAAAAGACAAATCTATCCTTGTAACAGGCCGTGGAGGCTCATAGGATTGTAAGACAATCGACTCACAGATGGCGATGAGGCTGTCAGCCTTACGCGCCGGCAGTCTTTTACCCCTACGAATATTCCTGGTACTCATGTCTGTTAGAGGCTAAGTCGACACCGGGACCACAGTGCGGCTGGAAGGACTAGGTAAATTGAAAAATCCAATAACCTCATCGAGAATCGAAGCCGCAACCTTCCGGCTTGTAGCAAAGTGCCCTCCCCTCGTCACCACTAGAAAGTTACTACATTCTATGTTCAACATACTTAAGGCATCCATACGCAGATGGGGAATTCAAACATATTTACACAGCATTTTTCTTCAATAAAGTGTGCCGTGCCCTAGTTCGGAGAGTAGACAGACTTTACAAACAACGTTACAGGCAGTAAAGTTCTACTTATGTGAAATATTCTGTTCCAATACATTATACACATTTATCTT
Organism: Cryptotermes secundus; assembly: GCF_002891405.2. NCBI lineage: Eukaryota > Metazoa > Arthropoda > Insecta > Blattodea > Kalotermitidae > Cryptotermes > Cryptotermes secundus. Next base: position 88,753 of record NW_019732000.1, on the reverse strand, counting down.
ACTAACAGAATAAAAACTGATTACAACCAATAAATTTACTGAATTCATTTGGTGTCCAGAGTTCACTGCGTGCATGTAATATCCATAAAATAAACAGTTCTGTTACTGAACTTCAAAACATAATGGCCTCAAATATATTCCGGATCTGATGATAACGGGGAGAATGCCACTGATACCAATTCGGACTTCAGTTCAGTCATATGCCAATGAAAGAAACTGAGTATAAAGAGAATTAATGAAGGTCACTTGAAACAGTTTCATCAACTGTGCAAGTAAAAACGGAAGCTTAAGACCATCAAAATTACAAACGAAATTGGAGGCAAAGCACCTCTCAAATATTATCAGAGAAGGAAACAAGATTTAAAGTTATGGGAATAATTTCTTAGTCGCTTTAATGCTGAAAATGATAACTGTCTTCGTACCCAGTTTACATCACATGGCAAAAAAAAATGGCCCATATATTTCTGAAAATTATTCTGCCAGTTTGTAGGGACATGGTGCGTGCAATTCTTGATATATCAGTAAACTGACCTCTCAGTTAACAGCACAATATATCGGAGAATATATACTACTACAGAATATTTAGAGAGACAATGAGCATTAGTTGCTTAGAGGCTAGTAGTAATTTTGTGATTCAACACGATAAGATACGCTAATATTTCAAATTAAGCAAAAATTTCGATTTATGTCAGACATGAATTGCAAGATGATTATATGGATCATTTACTGCGTTCTTTAAATTTAATTTCAAACACAACCAGATTAACCGTTTCCGGCGCATTCGAAGAAAGCATTTTTTCGACGACTGGGTTCAACTGCGGCAATTGCAAAGCAGCAGCGGTGCTGTAACTTGTACGATAGGAAGACATAGGAGAGAGATGCTGCAGGCAAATATAATTTTGCTGTTTAGAATCATTGCTTCACCCAAAGTACAGCTACAGCCTCGAATGACATTCAGTCTAATATTATGAAACTCTTGATAAAAAAATGTTAATTTCGTTAAAGGATCCTCATTGAAGAGCTCACTTTCTTATAAAGGTTTTGTTCAGAAACTGGAGTAAATTACACTTACTTTACCACTCAAAAGGTCGTCTGTTGTCAAGAGGCAAAATACTAACAAGAATGAACGAACTGATTAATGATATTTGCATCTTCCGCGTCGAAAAAGAGTTTAACTCAAATGGCGTTTTTTAGATAGTTCCGTAATGAAGGTCGCATACGCCTCTTTCATTTCTTGTTTTGTCTGAAAGTGTTACTCGTTAATTTACGGAATATATTCGAAATTCTGAAGAAAACACATGTGAATACAAGATCCTTTTGTTTTTGAAAATCCTGAATCTATAACCGAATTGAACACTTGAAAAAGAAAACGAATTTTAGCAAACTTAGTTTCTGATTTTCAAAGAAAAATGGTTATATAACAAAGTTTATCATTTTGAGCAACGACTCAAAATGAATTTGTATTGCTAAATAAAGACAGTACGTTGTTACTAATGAATTCACGACAACCTATGTGTGTTATCTAGGACTTTCGATGATGACACAAAATAAATTAAAAGAAAGCACCGATCTGCGCTTCGAACTGGGCAGAAACTAGGAAGACCAGAGAGCCACACCCGTCGCATTACGTAAATAAGCAACTGTGACTAATCCTGATTCTTGAACTCGTGGTGTCAATGCATTCAACTCTCATACTGTTCCACTGTTTTTGTCAATAATTTATAATACATATTCCTCAAGGCCGCAGTATTTAAAAACGACGGGTCACACTGCAAAAAGTTTGAAAAACACTGATTCATGTGAATTTTGTGCTTCAAAAGGTTCAACATGCATTAGGTAATATATGAAAATATAAGGAGTTGGGAAATCTGGGCAAATTCATGTAAGCGCCCATGTTTCACACTACAGTAGGATGAGACCTTCGGAACTCATGTACGGCTGGTAAACCTTGTCCATTTAGCTGAAGCTGACGATGAACAGCACAGAAAGAGCGAAATAGCGTTTATTGTAACTGAGACTCTAAAGTATCCAACAATGTGCTATTCCTACATAATGTCTACTTGAAGAGAGTCCCAGAAGTAATTTATTTTCCGGTATATCTGTGAAGATGTGTAAAGCTGACTCAGGGACGAATACATTTAAGTGGGATAGTTATATAGGATTTGAGGTTCTCACAGCGGTGGTTATGAAAAGTTCTGCCTTCTGGGATATAACGCCGTGTAAACCGCTGAAAGTCAAATGAAATTTCGGAGGAAAAGAGCACAGCTTGCCGCCTGCTTCGTTTCTTTGCATGGCTTATTCTTCGACCCTGAAGATGGCGAAGATGTTCCTCCGAAACGTCGAATGACTTTCAATGGACTATACGGCACTATATCACAGAAGATAAAACAAGACTGCATGAACTTATCACTCAATGCCAATAAAATGAAAACTGAAATTAGAACAAGTACGGGCAGTACTGACTCGGGCATAAGGGAAAAACAATTTCTGAACTGATAAGACGCATTGTATATATATTTTATTACACAAAGTTACTGCCAAAGTCTCTACACATTACTTTTGTTAATTAATATCAACGACAAAATGAATATATGCGAACATACTATATGTACGTACATTCACTGCACATGAGTTAGAACTCGAATTTGAGGAAAGGCAGTCACCATCAATGGAATAGAGATGTCTGTCACCTGCAATTATTTTGATCAGAAATGGGGACTGGAGCCAAGTACTAGCCTCGGAAGTTCATAATGTGCCTTGGATAGAAACAGAAGAGAAATGGGGAAACAGGTGATACTAAACCAGGAAAGCGGACTCATTATGTACGAACCGACGGTTCTTGATTTTTATTTAAAAGGAAACTCTGCAGCTGCATATTCAACAGAACACACAAATAGTTGAATGGGAAGGCAAAGGGAGAAACAGTAAAAAGTCTTCCTTGTAAACGTGCCACTGGAAATTACGTCACTTTCAATGGTTTATTTATTTGTTTATTTATGTCGGAACAACACTTCCACATACCACTCACCAAATACAACCAACAGATAGGACATTCTTCACACGTTCATAGCAGTACCTTTATGGACATACAGCAGTGTTCTTGGGAGGCGCTGGCCGTTCTTTCACAAAGATATAATTTTCTTCAATATTTTGCAAGACCTGGTTGGAAGCACCCCTGCTGGCAATTATGTTCATGGCTCCCGAGCATCAGATATTTGGTGGAATGAATATGGCTGATATTCCACATACTGCTTAAATTTGGGGACATGCTTTCTGAACGCAATGCTTTACGTCAGCAGGATTTCTTTCAGTGGGGAACGCAGGAACTCACATGATTCGAAGGCATCTGTATCGCTATACTCTTTTCAGCCTGAATGTTACATGACAGCGGAGACGGTGTTTCTTAACGAATTATACGCAGTTAAAAATTAAGTGTGCAGTCGAGGAAGGAAGGAGAGTTGCAAGCGAACAAACCATCAACAGAGATCTCACAGCAAAGAGCAAGGTTTCAGCAGGAAGAAACAGTAGCACTAAACTCAGTCTAAACATCTCTGAGAGTAGATTCTAACGAGTTCTGACGATGGTGTATAATACTCAGAATTACTGGGTTAGTCCAGACCCAACAGTGTCTCCCCCCTCCCGGCACCTGAGGACGGAAACAGATCCACTTCTCAAAACGCTGTTTTCTAGTTTCTAGAATACCGGACGATGGACGATGTCCGAAAACCCAGTAATCCTGAGTATTTTTTAGCGTACGTCATAACTTGAGTAGGCAAACTTACTTAAATAAATTCTTTGTGTCCAACTAGATCTTCGATATGGTCATTTGTTGCCCCATGTTGAAAATGTCAAGAAATATATATTACATGGTCCTACGCGAAAAAGCAGCCATTCAGCTTTGAACATATTCACACTGTGTATTAAACATCTGAGCTTCTTTTTCATTCCTGCTTGGTCAAGTCACCTTCTACGCACATGCACGTGTGGAGCAGCTCGGTCCTGTACCGTCTTGCATCAGGTGAAGAGAAGACTTTCTCCGTGAGGCACAAAGCGGACTGCGTTCTGCTGCTGGCAAAGTTAAATCGTACACCCGTCTTCACGAAGTTTAATCGGGTGTACCCGAGCCATACAACACCGATTTACAAATGAGAAGCGCTGCATCGGGCATCTGAAAGAGACATGGAGCACAGTTCGACAGAATGTGCCTCCACGTCGCAAGGTGTCACAGGGCGATGTCTAACGCATGCGCGAAACATTTAATGGGAGCCCAAACCAAGTCCACTCTTCGAAAAAGTTTAGAATTAAGCATGCCTAGTTCAACTGCGCTTCATGTTTTGCATGAGGCTACAACTGCGTGCCTAGAAGCTCCAATTTCTCCAGAAGACATTAAGCAGAGATCGGGATTCGAGAGAACAGCCTGCTTTAAGAAACGCTTCCTCCATTACGAAGGACGGGACCTACCTCAACATATTTTTCTTCCCTGATAAAACAGCCAGCATGCGCAACTGTCATGTATGAGGGAGTGAAAATCCAAGTGAAGCTACTGAACATGAGCGTCATTCGCCAAAGGTCGATTTGTGGTTCCCTGTGGTGAAAAAACATTATCAGTCTTTTGTTTTTGGAAGAACCTACGACGGCTGCTGAAAAGTTCCTAGCTGTGATGGAGTGCACCGCTACGCGTCACACTCCTGCAGGAACAGTCTTCCGGTTATGCGGGTCTTCCAACTTCTCTGTCTTTTAGGATTATACAGTAATGCATTTTTGGTAGTCCACGATCTTGCATAATACTTACACGTTTCTAAATGTAAAGGCCCTACATTCCATCTGCACCATCAATTCAAAGAAACAGAATTCCTCTTTCCCAGCGACGTCGTGGGAACAAACTTTGGTCCATCTGTGTTTTATTCTACTGAATATGCAAGAGTCTTGCGAACAGAATGTTAAAATTGCCTACATTGCACCTCACAATAAAACCAACTGCCTCCAGCTGACGACCTAAGATACGACTTAAAAGAAAAGGAAAGACGAGACTCGTTGACAGCGTCTTGATCTTCTCAGGTGTGGCTCAACTCCCCAGGGCAATGAAAAAGGAACATTACCAATGAGTACCAACTTTCCGGGCAATCTTTAGCGTCGACCAACCACATTCCGAAACCTTATTAATTTATGTACTAAAATAATTTCGCGCCTCGTGTAGGGCCCCACAATCACTCCCCTTCCACGTTACATCGTCATGGAAACTGAGTGTAGTCTCGAAAGTGCTAAATGTGTTGACTCTGTAGAAAGCAGTTACTGAGGCAGTTCGTTAGTTGCAATCAATTCATACAGTCTAGTACCTATACGTGTTGCTCTGTATACAATGTAAACACATTTAATTTCCTAAGTAACTTTTGGACTAATCTAAATGTGCTCAAACACCATCATTCGAACCGACATTAAAAGAAGTTTATATTCCAAAGACAAAACAACTCCGTCCAGTGTGACTACTGACTACTTGAAAACTCAACGCCCCTACATGTTTCGGTCCTTACAGACCATCATCAGAGGGAACATCGATACTTTTTTTTGAAACTACTATCACAATGGGTGTTTTGAGTGTTAAAATATATATATACATACAATGTTTGTAATGCACAATACATACAAATTCCAACTTTTCCACAACTACAGCAGCACTTGGTATATTAAAGTTTTTAAAACTTTGTTATTTAAGTTAAAATTTATAAACCAAGTAGGTTCGTGTCCCTTCTCCTATCATCTTTCTTGAAAGGGGCTGAACTTGTGCCGCCTGTCTATCTTGAGGAGATTCTTGGTATCGTCCTGTGTTTGTTCGTGGGGTGCTGTGCCGCCTGTCTATCTTGAGAAGGAGATTCTTGGTATCGTCCTGTGTTTGTTCGTGGGGTGCTGTGCCGCCTGTCTATCTTGAGAAGGAGATTCTTGGTATCGTCCTGTGTTTGTTCGTGGGGTGCTGTGCCGCCTGTCTATCTTGAGAAGGAGATTCTTGGTATCGTCCTGTGTTTGTTCGTGGGGTGCTGTGCCGCCTGTCTATCTTGAGAAGGAGATTCTTGGTATCGTCCTGTGTTTGTTCGTGGGGTGCTGTGCCGCCTGTCTATCTTGAGAAGGAGATTCTTGGTATCGTCCTGTGTTTGTTCGTGGGGTGCTGTGCCGCCTGTCTATCTTGAGAAGGAGATTCTTGGTATCGTCCTGTGTTTGTTCGTGGGGTGCTGTGCCGCCTGTCTATCTTGAGAAGGAGATTCTTGGTATCGTCCTGTGTTTGTTCGTGGGGTGCTGTGCCGCCTGTCTATCTTGAGAAGGAGATTCTTGGTATCGTCCTGTGTTTGTTCGTGGGGTGCTGTGCCGCCTGTCTATCTTGAGAAGGAGATTCTTGGTATCGTCCTGTGTTTGTTCGTGGGGTGCTGTGCCGCCTGTCTATCTTGAGAAGGAGATTCTTGGTATCGTCCTGTGTTTGTTCGTGGGGTGCTGTGCCGCCTGTCTATCTTGAGAAGGAGATTCTTGGTATCGTCCTGTGTTTGTTCGTGGGGTGCTGTGCCGCCTGTCTATCTTGAGAAGGAGATTCTTGGTATCGTCCTGTGTTTGTTCGTGGGGTGCTGTGCCGCCTGTCTATCTTGAGAAGGAGATTCTTGGTATCGTCCTGTGTTTGTTCGTGGGGTGCTGTGCCGCCTGTCTATCTTGAGAAGGAGATTCTTGGTATCGTCCTGTGTTTGTTCGTGGGGTGCTGTGCCGCCTGTCTATCTTGAGAAGGAGATTCTTGGTATCGTCCTGTGTTTGTTCGTGGGGTGCTGTGCCGCCTGTCTATCTTGAGAAGGAGATTCTTGGTATCGTCCTGTGTTTGTTCGTGGGGTGCTGTGCCGCCTGTCTATCTTGAGAAGGAGATTCTTGGTATCGTCCTGTGTTTGTTCGTGGGGTGCTGTGCCGCCTGTCTATCTTGAGAAGGAGATTCTTGGTATCGTCCTGTGTTTGTTCGTGGGGTGCTGTGCCGCCTGTCTATCTTGAGAAGGAGATTCTTGGTATCGTCCTGTGTTTGTTCGTGGGGTGCTGTGCCGCCTGTCTATCTTGAGAAGGAGATTCTTGGTATCGTCCTGTGTTTGTTCGTGGGGTGCTGTGCCGCCTGTCTATCTTGAGAAGGAGATTCTTGGTATCGTCCTGTGTTTGTTTGTGGGGTGCTGTGTAGACAGGCGGCACAAGTTCAGCCCCCCTCAAGAAAAACGATAGGAGAAGGGACCCGAACCTACTTGGTTCATAAATTTTAACTTAAATAACAAAGTTTTAAAAACTTTAATATACCAAGTGCTGCTGTAGTTGTGGAAAAGCTGGATTTTGTATATATTGTGCATTACAAACATTGTATGTATATGTATTTTAACACTCAAAACACCCATTGTGATAGTAGTTTCCAAAAAGTATCGATGTTCCCTCTGATGAGGGTCTGTAAGGACCGAAACATGTAAGGGAGTTGAGTTTTCAAGTAGTAAAAACTCCAATAGGCACACTGGACGGAGTTTTGTCTTTGTAATTTGTTAGTGTGACGGACCAGAATGAAAGAAATCAAGTTTATATTCGTTATGTAACATTAACCAGGCCAAAAATTGGTGTGTTGCGCTTTAAACAATCGTAATTTGTGAACTATTTTTAGTTTGTGTACTTCAATTGAGACAATGAAAGCGTTACTGTGTTCTTAAAGCGAAGGGCACAGACTCTGTATTACAACGAAGTGCAGGGGTGATTTTCTGTTACTATATCCCACCTCCATTTTCTTCCATTCTTCTCACTTCTATCATCTCGTGGCCAGCCCTACAAGCGACCTGACTTATCTCACACTGTAAACCGGCGCCATTTACAACGAAGTACAATTGGAAAAGCGGCAAGTCAACGTGGGGTACGGTAAGAAGATTAGGGCGCAAAGGGAGCAGCAGGATATAACAGATATTTACCTCTACCAGTCTCTAATTGCTTTCAAATCTGGAGTTGTCTCGTAAATTTACTGCTGCCAATAATAAAATACTATAATGTGTGCAGCTGCTATTCTTTCTCATAGTTCAAGTTTCATTTCCAAAATACTGCAGCCTTTTGTAACAATAAAGGGTAATTCCACGTGAAATCATCCAGAGAGGTTGCTCACTATTTAAAAAAATATATATATATTGTACACTTATTTATACATATTTTCATACTACAAAAATATTTTTAAAAAAAT
>NW_019732000.1:77806-80407 GCF_002891405.2 Cryptotermes secundus | reverse complement strand
CTGTGCTCTGGGACCAAAATCGGCCATTTTTAACATCCCATAACTCCGGTGGGGAAGCTCCAAAAATTTTGAAATTCATATAAAATAATGCTCTATTCTAGAGTAACTTGGAGTTAAAATTACAACTTTTATATTCAATTAATGGCGAAGTTTTTATAATGCGAATAAACGCGTTTTCGGCTGAAATGGAGGTTTGCGTTATCTTCCATATCTCGATGACTATTGAAGCTAGAGACTCCAATAAGAAACCAATTGGTTCCCCATGATATGGACTATAAATCATATTATTATAAGGTTTTACTCAACTCGCTTCCTCTACGTCTAATTAAGCTCGAAAGTTACCTACCGATTTTGGGGAAAACGCTATTTTTGACCTTCAAAAACCAATGGGAGGGGGAAGTATCAGATCTGTGGTTTCTACCCTTTGTTACCTACATGGGGAATATGATCACGTAGTTTTGAACCCCGTACCTAGTTTCCAAAATTTTACAGGAGATTTCAAACTTTGCTCTGGGCCCAAAATCGACCAATTTCAACATCTCCTATCTCCGGTGGATAAGCTCCGAAAACTTTTACATTCATAGCAAATAATGCTCTATTCTAGAGCAGTGTTCCGCAACCTTTTTCTATTCGCGGCACACCATGAAGTATCCACGACTCAACACGGCACACAAAAATGTTATTCCCCTCAAAAAAAGCATGATATCAGACAATTAATATAAATACGTAACGTGATCAACTTTACTATAATATTATTATACTGTTATTTTATTATCATTAAACAGAAATCGACTCGTGCGTTCTTTAACAATTAATGAACTTTAATTGACTGTAGAGTGTAGACAATACACTTCTATTACTATTAAAGTAAACACAGTAATTCTACTCATGCCTTCAATGTGATACTTGCGCCTGCGTAGCTGCACACAGGCGACTGATCCGTGGTGGAATCGTTGACAACGCAAGTCTCATTTCTTCATCGATGTATTTCAGCCGCTCCCTCTTTGATGTCTTAATTTCTCTCAACGTCAAGAAGCCAAGTTCACACAAATATGTAGTTGAAAATGGCAATAACACATTAACTGCCATCTCGGAGATAGCCGGGTATTCACTCCTTATTGCCAACCAAAACATATCCAAAGGCACTTCGAGAAGTTTTAGTTTCCATGTTCTGTCTGCTTTTAAATCTGCGAGTTCCTCTTGCATATTAATCGGAAGATGTTCTGAATTCGCAACTAATGGATCACGAACCCAGTCGAAATCTTGTACACTCTCTCCAAAATACTTATTGAATTTCTGCTGCAGCATTTCTAAATGTTCTTTAATTGTATCCATCACTGTTTTATTGTCGTCAGCAAGTGGCCATACAGTCGGGAACATCTTAAACGACCCATCTGTAATTCTCTGTATCCACAAATACAGCTTATTTACAAATCATTGTATCTTATCCATAATAGTTAGAATATTTTCGTTCCTATCTTGCATCTTTCTGTTCAGCTCATTCAAGTGTACGAAAATATCGGAAAGATATTCCAGCTTATACACCCATTCGTCATCTGCAAATAAATCCGCGTACTCATGCCATTCAACGGTCAAAAATGCACGTACCTCCTCATTAAGTTCAAATATTCGTGACTTCTGTATGTAGTAGAAGTGTAGTGTGTTCTGATTCCATTTCCTGACACAAAACGGAAAAAAGCCGCAAATTTAGGGGCCGTGATTTGACGAGGTTCACGACTTTTACTACTTCGTCCAGCGCAACTTTCAGAGAAGATGGCAAAGACTTAGCAACAATGGCTTGGCGGTGAATGAGACAATGATCGCATCGCATGTTAGAATTTACTTTGCGTACTTTAGCTACAAATCGTTTAACACGGCCTGTCATAGAAGCGGCTCAGTCTGTACAAACATTAACGCAATCCTTCCATTTTAATTCATTATGTAACACATACCGTATTTACGCATGTATAGGCCGCGTGCGTGTATAGGCCGCAACACAATTTTCAGACAGAAATTATAGAAAAAATAATTTTCTTGGAATAATATTTCAGGAGTAGAACACCCTGTATTACTAATTATGAATATATTTTTTTAATGAAGTGTGATTTCGAATATTTCGAATATAAGCCGCACCCCAGTTTTCCTCTTGAATTTTTGGCAAAAAATGTGCGGCCTATACATGCGTAAATACGGTATTCATTATTGACACGAAATACTTCTTCACCGGTGGCTCGCTCGGGAAGTTCTTTGCAAAAAGAGAAATTCGTTGCAATTACATCTCCATCGATGTATCGAATGTAAGCAAGAAGTTGTACTTGGCCGCTAATATCGGTGGACTCGTCGATCTGATGCGAGAACTTCTGACTGCTGCTGATTTTCTCCTTCACAATGGCTTCAGTGTCACTGGCNAAACAGCGTTATAAAAGACAGGAAAACCCATGCTAATCCCTGCAGTTTTAGGGAAAAGCACGTACACAGAACATGCGGCAAGTACACCAAAGAAGCCGCGTAGATGCAAGAAAAATAAAAATAAAGCAATAATGAAAACTATGATATAACAACAACTGTGAGTAGATAATTTACGTTTAATTTCTTAGAATA
>NW_019732000.1:27786-77740 GCF_002891405.2 Cryptotermes secundus | reverse complement strand
AGTGCAGTGGCTGAGAATAAAATACAAGCATATGAAACACGGTAACTGGGATAAAATAAAACGAATAAAATTCGACAATTAATTTCTTACAATAGGTAAAAGTTCGCGTCACACCTTTCACCTTGTGACGGCACACCGGTTGCGGAACACTGCTATAGAGTAACTTGGAGATAAAATTACAACTATGACATTCAAATAAGAGCGAACTTGTGGGCACTTTGAATTTTACCAAAGAAATCAATACCTCGATAATTGGCTTACCTGTATCCAATGATATTGGCGGTTCTTTATTCGGTGTAAAAGAAGAGAGATCTACATTTTGTCATTAAAATCAGTTTCAGGCCTGTACTTACTGCTCAGAATGACATGTTATCAACGCTCCGTTCTTAGCTGGCTATAAACATGGATGTAGGTCTATTATTTCGCGCCTGCCTCGTGTGTTTTGACATCTGAAACCAAACTTTTGTAATCGTGACGTTAGTGTTGGGCTGCTTCCTCAGCAGCTTTATGTATGGGTGAAGCATTCACATGAATGTTGTCTCGAACTGAAAGTCAGTGCATGTTCAGCAACTGTAGATCTTTCAGGTGTACCGAGCTCGGTGTTCTCCAAGTCGAAAGTAAAAACTTTTTGAAATGGAATGTCATAAGACTACGTACGGTGCGTCAACAAACAGTTGACGCTTGTGAGTGAATTTAAAGTTAAGATTGGGTGAATGCGATTTGAGTTCCATATGCAAGCATCGTGAGATTAAGTATTCTGTTAAATACAATCACCTGTTTGGAAATATTTGTTGTGACCCGCTAAAAGTGCACAAACGCACCATTAAGAAAGGTTTACGTGAAATTTCATTAGAACATCTAAAGAAAGAAAGGAATTTTCCGGTACCTCTAGTACCAGGTAAATCCTTGTGTCCTAATGGTTACACAAAGATGTTTTTTCTTAAGGAAACCCTAAGTGGGGGCAGTAGTGGTTCTGGAAGGAGCGAATTTGCACCTATGCAAGAAAATCTTGCAGAATTAGAAGCAGTATGTTCGACTCTAGATTCTTCTCTTCTGGCTAAAATTATGAAGACGAATACAGAGAAAAGGCCCGCTGCTTTATCAAAAAATGTAGAAGAATATCTTACTCTCTTCGAAGGAAATTAGCGAGTTCATTTTCAGACGACTCGATGGATATTGATTCAGATGACAAATACCTTCCTTTGCATTAAGAGAGGAGTATGATTTGTTGATTAACAAATTAAAGGAGAAATGTTTAATCTCAAGCAAAGAAGAAAAAATTAAAATCATTGACTTATTGCCAACTTCGTGGTCAAGACAGAAGATAAGTCAAGAATTTCAAGTTTCTGAGCACTTGGTTAGAATTACTCGAGCGCTTCAGCAGACGCGAGGGATCCTTCCGGATTTAGGCAAAAGGCGGGGCCAGACAGTTAATGACGAAACAATTCAGGCTGTCACGGAATTTTAAGAAAACAATGAAAACAGTAGGATCTGCCCTGGAAAAAAAGGATTGTGTGAGTGTTAACGTGGGAGGTATCAAAGAGCGTATGCAGAAACGGCTAATACTATGCAATATGAAGGAACTTTACATTCACTTTAAGAACACTCAACCTGAACACAAAATTGGTTTCTCCAAATTTTGTGCACTTCGACCGAAGTGGTGTATCATTGCTGGTGCATCGGGACTCATACCGTTTGTGTGTGCAGCTATCACCAAAATGTTAAGCTGATGCTAGAGGGAGCAAAATTGAATTCGGACTACAAGGATTTATTACGTGTAATGGTTTGTGACATCGAAAGTTATAAGTGCATGAGTAGTGAATGTGCAGACGGCCCTGGAGAAGAAATTCTGAGGCATTGCTATCAGCCGAATCAGAGAGCATGCCTGATCAAATAGTCTGNACAATGGGTCAACACAGACAGAGCTAACATGATTTCTGTAATGCAAACTTACAGTGAATTCTGCGAATCTCTAATTGAAAAACTGACAGAACTGAAAAAACATCACTACGTCGCTAAAATTCAGTCCCAGTATTTGAAAGAAACGAGGGAAAGCCTGGACGAAACACAGTGTCTCGTTCTTGCAGATTTTGCAGAAAACTATTCGTTTCTCGTTCAAGACGACATTCAAAGTTTCCATTGGGTAAATCAACAGGCTACACTTCACCCATTTGTGTATTACTATAAGGCGGACAGTATAACAAAATGCCGAAGCGTGTCTATAATCAGTGATCGTGTAAAGCACGATACAGCCACAGTTCGTGTTTCAAAAATTTCTTATCGCCGATGTAAAAGGAAATGTGCCTTCAGTCAGGAAATTTATTTATTTCAGTGATGGCGCTGGAAGCCAATATAAAAACAAAAAGAATCTTTCCAATTCACGTCATCACTATGAAGACTTCGGACTTGAAGCAGACTGGAACTTCTTTGCCACCTCGCAGGGGAACAATGCCTGTGACGGCATTGGCGACACCACGAAGAGGCAAGCAGCGAAAGCCAGTCTTCAAAGAACTCATTTTAATCAAATCATGTGCCCGCTAGAACTGTACAAATTCTGCACAGAAAATATCTCATGGATAGTTTACTTTTTTGTGCCAACAGAGGAAGTTGCAAGAAATGAAATCATTCTAAAAAGCAAGTTCCAAAAGTGCAAAACTGTACCCCACGCAAGAGAAAAACACCGGGTCGTCCCTCTGGAGGAAAACACGGTCAGGTGTTATAAAACATCCAAGTCCGTTGATTTCGAAGACATCGTGGTAGTGGACAATTCCTGAACTAATGTCAAACAAACTGGCCGATTTTCATTGGAGTACACAAAGAACTAATACTACTGGATGCAGGTAAGCCAATTATTGAGGTATTGATTTTTTGGGTAAAATTCAAAGTGCCCACAACTTCGCTTTTATTTGAATATCAAAGTTGTACTATTATCTCCAAGTTACTCTAGAATAGAGCATTATTTGCTATGAATTTAAAAATTTTCGGAGCTTCTCCACCGGAGATATGAGATGTTAAAACTGGTCGATTTGGGGCCCAGAGCAAAGTTCGAAATCTCCTGGGAACTTTTGAAAACTAGGTATGGGGTTCAAAACTACGTGATCATATTCCCCATGTAGTGTTATATTCTAGCGTCCTGTTGCACTGATTTATGTCCATGATTTATTCTGACCGTCTTACAGTGCATACATTTTTTCACCTTACTCTTCTCTCTTGCACTACATGTTTCAGAACTAAAGTGCCATCTTCAGGTGCTTTTCTATGTACGTCGAACTACTTCATTGCATGCCCTGTTGTCTTTATACTAAAATAACTAAAATATATATTCGTCATATATAATGATAAATTTTAAATATTAAAACTGTTCAGGATTTGTCATCCTTATGTCGTATCTCAATACGCGAGTCACACCTATCTTCTTCTATCGGAGTGTTCTTCCTACTTTCATGTGTGTATTGTGCTTTGTGTTGTGTCTTGCTCCTGTGACTGCGTGTGTTATACTGCTGGGCCTGTTTGGTATGTGTCACACATACGACGGTCAGAATAAATCATTCCCCATGTAGGTAACAACAAGGGGTAGAAACACAGATCTGATACTTCCCCCTCCCATTGTGTTTTGAAGTTCAAAAATAGCGTTTTTCCCTAAATCGATAGGTAACTTTCGAGCTTAATTAGATCTAGAGGAAGCGAGTTGAGTAAAACCTTATAATAATATGATTTATAGTCCATATCATGAGGAACAAATTGGTTTCTTATTGGAGTCTCTAGCTTCAATAGTCATCGAGATATGGAAGATAACGCAAACCTCCATTTCAGCCGAAAACGTGTTTTTTCGCATTATAAAAACGCTTGTACCGGGAGAACCGAGAGGATTCCAATCTTTTTTAAATATTTTTGTAGTATGAAAATATGTATAAAGAAGTGTACAAAATATATATTTTTTTTAAATGGTGAGCGACCTCTCTGGATGATTTCACGTGGAATGACCCTAAAGCAAAGTTCTGACAGTGTGATTAAATAAAATTTAAATCCCTCTTACTAATCAGAGGTTACCGCTGCTGTTAATACCGCTCTTTTCAGTAACACCCAGTTTTTACATGACGGGGCACACGGTAGCGTAGTTGGCTGAGGCGCTATGCTACAAACCGGAAGGTCACGAGTTCGACTCCCGATGTCATTGAATTATTTCAATTTACCTAATCCTTCCAGACACACTATGGCCCTTGGGGTAAAGGGCGGCGGACGCGTAAGGCTGACAATCTTACTGCCACCTGTGAGCCGATTTTCTAGAAGATGGGGAAGCCCTGACCTCTCACAACCCTGTGGGCCTTCACGGCCTGTTACAGGGACAGTTTCTTCACCCAGCTTTTACACTCTCCCTTAGAACTTTTTGCATGTTTCCATTTTTACTGTATACACTAGGCGTTCTTCACAGCCAGGAAACGAAAGCCTAATGCGGAGGTCACATCTGTGACACATATCACAGCCTATACTGTTGAGCATATTACTGTTCGAATTCGTCCCTGGAGAATTCCGTTTTTCTGCCATAATGAAAGCCAACTTCACGCGTCAAGAGATAGAGAAATGTAGCTGGGGTATTTCATTTTAGATATATTCAGATATTTTTCAGCGCAGTTTACTGGCAGTGTTTGTTTCGACTAAGAGTTCTTGATTATCCTCACAGAACTAGGGGCCGACACTAGTTATCGTAACATGCTAACTTCAGGGCTACGCTCTAGCAATGCGATACTCGATAGGGGGACAGTAATTTTAAGTCGTAAATACTTAGGTAAAAAGGTAAAGTTGTCCCTGTACTTAATTAATTAAGAAATACGCCATGAAGGCGTATGGGGGAGTGAATGTATAGATCCACAGTTCACTGACCTCGGCACTAGCTGGGGGAGAGTTGTCAGCTTCACACCCCGGCTTCTTTACTCCTGGGGAAAGAGCCCCCGGTATCCAATGGATAGGAGGTCCGCGTCTGGACGACGTGGAGAGAATTCTTGACCCTACTGTGACTCGGAACCCGGCCCCTCGGTCATGCAGCCAGTCATTATACTGACTACGCTATCCCGGCTCCCGCAAACACTGAGACGAACCCTAATTCCTCTGACAATTACGGACAGCAAAGCGTCACAGGAAATGCGATTCTGATGTTGAACTGAGGTGGGAAGTGTTGTGACTGTAAGACTCAAGTTTATTTACATAGCCAATAGAAACCAGGTTATGTAGACTTCTAGACATATTCCTTCGATATCCAATCAGAAGAGAAAAACGTATTATTTTTTTTTGCATACAGCACCTTTGAAATGCAGACCAGGTAAGAGACTACAATGTAAATGCGATTCACTCGCCTGCAACAATCTTCTCGGACTTTGTAGTGATATGAATCACAGTGCGCGTCGCCAGTCCATGAATATTAATGATTCACACATCATTAAGAACTTCTTTGTTTGGAAGACACAGGACTCTTCCGTGAGCATCATATTATTGACCATGTTTGTGTAACCACAAACCTGCATTTAAATCGAACCACGATCTGCGTGATGCATCTATCTCATCTTCTGTGCACTGTAAAGTAACAATACGCCTTACGGCAGAGTGTGAAGGGACTGTACGTGTTGCGACACTGCTTCGTATAATAAACACTGAACTGATTCACTTAATGTAATCAGCCTTCACTTCTTGTATTGCTTAACTCTTGTATGTTACGAACTTCGGAGAGAATAAGACTCAGCCTGGCACATGAAATTATAACTGCTTTCGGGCAAAATGAATGGCGTTCTTCAGAGCAATTTGGCATGACCATGTGCTTTGATGCCTCTTACTACGGGCGCTCAAGAAACATTATAAATTAGATTACATTTTAATTTTGAAGATCTGCTACAAAACTACTCTTTTCTGGGTATATCATACACCATTACTCAAATTTTGGTCAAATTCTATATGACAGTGATGTGTGCGTGTCGTTAGTTTTGTCGTATTGGTTTCTAGCTATACTGATCGACTGGGCTCCTTAAATTATATAGATCACATCAACATGCAAATAGTATAGATCTTCATTGGTTAGTCCTCCCAAAAATATTTTGCACACCACCCATCTGAATTATATCAATTAATGTTCATCAGTATTGTGCAATGCAAGGGCTGGGTAAAGTTACTGAATATAACTGTCCAGAATCGGCCAAAAGCAGTTTTTACTAACGGAGACAGGATAACAACAAGTGCTAATTCTTGCTAAGGAATATTAATTTTGTCTATTGTGTTTCGAGATTTCTGGTTTTTACTAGCAACAACTGGCCACAATGGACTTCAGGTTTTAACTGTGACATATAAACACACTGATAAAATAATCAATACAAAAGCTACCTACTACATTTCACAAACAATTCTAATACTAAAGAATAACTGCTTCCTGGGATGTAATATCGCGTAGCCTGAAAGTTTACCGATGTTACTCCGAAACGTCGGTAAACGTCTACCAGATTACAGATTTTCCCAGGAGACAGTACTCTTCATACCCACCACCATGAGAACTTACCTCATAACTTTAATACCGTATTTACATTACTAGCGGCCTGTGGCACAAAAGTTGCAGTGTATTACTACGCACTTTATTCCCAAGTGGTCGCGAGCCGAGTGTTCCACTGACACCTATACAGCAACACAAACATTAGCACTACTGCGACGGAGGTGTGTCCTCCGAAGGCTGCAGGTTACGTTAGTCGGCTCCCGAACAAGAACTTCAGGCCGCTCCATACACTGATTATTTCCTAAATTCGTGCCTGAAATTATGCACGTAAGATAAACATTACCGGCCGGAAAGAGGTCTCCTGGTTTCTTCCAAAAGTGCAAGGCTTCCAATTCAGCACACTTGACTTCGAAACCAGGTTCATTTGTCTAAAATATGTAGATATAACTGCGCCGGAGTGCCTCTGTTCGAGGTCCAACGCGTCTCCCACTCCGATTTCGTTTTTCTTTTTTTACCTTCCATTAACAACACTAACTACCACATTACAGGCGAGTTTTGAGGTACTAACCAGTAGTTGCCTGGAAAGGAAATCATACAGAAAACTGGTCAGGTCAGTAGCAGGTTCCCGGCAAGAGGTTCAAACCATGTGCCCCCAGAATGCGATACTGACACGTTCTGCGTTGCACTAATTCGCTTGGTGTCGACTGTTACCGGGCCACTGAACACACACTCTTTCAAATCGACGATACAGAAATAGAAGAATGCAACATGAACACTGCATAGCACACCATTTTTTTTTTCTCCTTGGCACTACAGCCCCAGTGGGCCTAGGCCTACCTCCATGAACTTCTCCGTTCACTTCGGTTTTTCTAGATCTTACACATTCGGTAGGACTCCTTGGGCGGGTGATCAGCTCGTCGCAAGGCCTCTACCTGTAGACAAACACAGAAAAACGCACACAAACATCCATGCCCTGAGTGGGATTCGAACCCACGATCCCAGTTTCCAAGCGAGCGAAGACAGAACATGCCTTAGACCGCTCGGCTACCGTGACCGGCTATAGCACACCATTAGCACCATAAATAGGCCCCTCTATCTAAAACCACTTATTACTAATGTCAGCTCGGCCTTGAAGTCTTACTCTCGCTAATTACTCGTGGCGAAGAGTAGTCAAATATCTCAAGACTTATCGGTAAACAAAGATAATTCACAGACCCAATGAAAATTCAACACTAATTGAAAGGACAAACTGATGAGTCTAGTAAATCTATCTACGGACACTTCTGGAACGAAATATGAAAACGAGATGTTACAAATCAATCAGACGTTTTTTATCACGACTACATCGATGTATATGTTAACAGGGCTTGCGGTCATTATACATTAACAAAGAAAACTGCAGTAAAATTGAGAACACGCCAAATTATACTATAAATACAACACAATCCCCATAAAAGAAGACTGGAGCTGCGCACACAATCCCCACAACTCCTTCCGAATCTCACAGCGGCGACTGCCAGGTACTCTCTTCTGGGATGTAACGTGCCGAAGTACACCTACGTGTGGCAGGAACACTTCCCGAGGCTTTTCTTACTAGGTGCCTGCCTTAAACGGAGACAGGGCGTTACAATCCATAAGACAGCACTCTTCTAATACGTTTACTGAACAAAAAATACAGTGGTACTAGGAAAGTACAGGATCTTCGCTTTATTTTAAGCATATTAAAGAGTGACCCCCGATTTTCTGAATCTTGCGTCCAGAGCAGGGACAATGTATTTGTGGCTATAATCAAGGTTTCAACNCCCCCCCCCCCCCCGCAAAGGAGAGTATGGACACAATTTTAGCTCATAACAGAAGTTTACTGAAATTTATAGGGGCAGCACTGGCATATCAAAATCACAGTTACACATACAACTGTAAAGAATTCACAATACAACTGGGTTTCCCTTAAGGACTAAGTCCCTGATTACATCACGAAAATTACTACATTTGCTGTATCTAATTCAAAGGAAAGTAATCTTAAATTGACCTTCAAGAACGTTCAACGATATTTAGTTTGCTGAAGCTCTTTCACACGACACAACAGTAACAGGTAAACCAAACAAAAAAAAAGTTATGCTGGTTCTAAGTTTGGAAAGCAGCCGCCCAGACCGTAGTCCTGTTGGATCAGCTGGCAAAGGTGAAGAGACGTTACTGATTCCACGTGAGACAGTAAATGTTGCACTCCATGCTTCAAGGCCTTCAACTCCGAACAGAATTTCAAAGCACAAAGATCCTTGTTACACTTCACAGCTCATTTTTTGCTGCTTTCTTAATTCAATTTCGTGTTTGTGCATGCAAAACCAGAATGAAATTCAAATTCCAATAATGTTTCTTGCAAAAATGAATTTCTCCGACTCCTGTCGGCTACGAGAAAATCGCAAACTCTTTTATCTGTACACGAAAATAATGTTCTGAAGGCAAACCCGACTTCCACTAGATGGCTGCATATTTCTATTACTGTTTCCCTTTAATGGGAAAGTTGTGGGACATTTTCTTAGCGTAAATGAAAGATCAATCGGCCACACCTTAACATAGTACTCTCAACGTGCCCTTCAATCCAACTAATATTTTTGAGCCGTATAAATCGTAAAATTCTTGGATTTCAATGATGCAAGAGTGCACAATACTCTCGAAACTGCGTGCTGCAGTTGGGTCACGCATTCATATAATGAAATGCATTTCAAATTGATTCAAACAAATTTAAAACTTCACAGAAAGACGACTTCGGCAGTAAGTGGCGGTGAGACCGCGCTCTGCTTCACGGCAAATGGTACAGCGCATTCACGTTTCAGTAGATATCGACGGAACACACAAGTCAACTCATTTCACGTATCCATTACTTTCACACTGCTGTTTCGTTCCTAGCTTACGACAGTGTCACAGAAGTTCCTTCCCAAAACACTCACTGACTGGATTAAAATACGGCTGGAACCAGGATAAGCTTCAGGCATTTTACTACGCTTTGACCGTTAGATTCTGCGTAAGCGAAAACCTACAAAACAGAGAATGTAAACACTCAAGACTGCAAGAGAACTCTAGTCTTGAACTATGAATCACAAGGTTTAAAAAATCGCATCCCGATTATTCTAACGAACTGAAAACATGCATAATCTGTATTTACGTAAAGTTCTTCTCGGAAGTATTAATATTATTAGTAACATATACCGCATTTAAATTGAACGCAGCAACAACTGACATGAGTTGGATTCTATCCTCTGACCATCTACGCAAAAGCCCAGCATGCTAACTCACTGATTAAAAACTTGCACAGCTTAAGCACATCAACAACACAAGATTTAAAGAACTGTAAGTCTGCGAGACATAAAGTTCCGTCCGGAGCTTGCTTTCTAACACGAGATTTAATCGAGCGTACTGAAAGCCCACGTGCAGTTCCATGTTCCTAGTTTATACCAGAGAACACGCTGGTGAATTTGATTTTATTTGTCATGTTTGTGACGTCCTTGCGGACGTCACTCGGACGACACGTGACGTCAATTGGGAGAAGCGATCCATAACACGCCAACTGCCACAGAAGCGATCGGTATTCGCGTTTATTTCAAAACATGCTGTAGTGCCGGAACCATGCAACAATACGCGTTTGCTATGTGCTTGAAATTTTCTGAAAATTCGCCTACTGAATTACAGAGTTAGTAGAGAGTCCGTCGAGTGTAACAATTTGTAGGTCACTTTTTTAATATCACTTCTGCCTTACATGTTTCGGTTTGATACAACCATCTTTTAGATTAAATATTTTAACATTTAGCGTTTTAACTTAAAACAGTTTCGGATGAAAAGTGAGAACTTGATAGTATACTCAACTATCTTAGTAAGTTTTGTGCTTTTACACGTCAGCATATTGTAGCAGCGTCTACACGACAAACATAACTGTGAACATCATAAACAACGACAGTGTTTCCATAGTTATAGCAAGTGCCTCTCATGATGGTTGTATCAAACCGAAACATGTAAGCAGAAGTGATATTAAAAAAGTGACCTACAAATTGTTACACTCGACGGACTCTCTACTAACTCTGTGATTGATAGTGTAACGGACAAAAAAGGAAACAATTCAAAAAAATCGCCTACTGAAATTCTTTAGGATTAATTACATGTTACAAACCGAAAAAAAATCACACATATGTGAACGTGTTCCCCATGAAACGGGAGAAATATGGACGTCTCCCCTTCCTTCCAAGAACGCACAGAATGGCCGCAAATTGATAAAGATGCGTCTGTCCGCATGTCTTCACCAAAATTATTTAGCGAATTTCCGTTATTTCTGGTATTGAAGGGGTTGTTATACACTAGAAACTGTCGAGAAAAATTAAGTGCAGTTCATACAGGACAAAAACAGATGATTTTTTACTTGCATTTCATACGGAATCTATCGATATTCTCAAAAATGGCCCATCGTACAGAACATTAGTAATGACAATAACACAGCTCTCATTGCGTTCTTCTTTCATTCATGGTCTACCTAACAACGCTGTCAGCAGATCAGACTAACTTATACAGAAAATGTCGACTGGTACGATATTAAATAATGAACTACAGAGGTTTCAGAAGGAAGCGTTTGAGGCCTAAATAAAGTATCCCGATATTTGCTTCGAGGGACTGAGGAAAACTGCCAAGATTGACTACGTCGGCCGAGATTCGAATCAGGTACCGCCCGAATCCGTGTCAACTTCTGACTCATAAGCCTTACCACTTCAGCCCATTTGCTTGGTCAAAACTCATTATGATGTAAAAGTAAAAACAAAGTTAACTGATTAAGCACTACGCCTTGATGACGTATGGGGAAGTGGCTGTATAGAGCCACGTATTCTTGACCTCGGCACTAGTTAGAGGTGAGTGGTCCGCTTCACACCCCGGCCGCTTTACCTCCGGCACACATTGGACAGAAGGGTGGGTTGGCACCAGAACCGGTCTGGACGGCGTGGAGATACTTTTTGACACTACCGGGACTCAAACTCCGACCCTTCGACCGTCCAGCCCGTAGCCTGTCGCTATACCGACTGCGCTATCCCGGTTCCCCCTCTCATTAAAGCGTACAACTTTTATTTTACACGGTTTTCGGCATGGTGAATATTTAACAAGACACACGAAAAAATTATTTCTAAGTACAGTGTGATTAGATTTTACTTTCTACGGCAATAAATGACATCAAGGCCGATGGGGAATGCAAGATCACAAACCATACCTTTGGGAAACAAGTCTACTGTAAACTTGGAGTACACTTTCCTACTCTTTTTCAAAACCGGATTCCTTAATTCTTATGGCCGCAAGAAATTCATGAGTCTTTAAAACCGCCAGGCACCGCTGCTCGGTGATGCTTTCCAGCACTAACTGACTGTACTGTCAGAAACTTGACTATTTTTGCCGAATTCTGGTACGCGGAGAACAGTTCAGTGCAGCTATCCTAAAATGTGAGAAATTTGTTTCTATTTAGTTGTTTTCATAAACACAAAAATATCTGAGATAGAAAAATCGTGAAATGACATGGACAACATAAACTGCCCACCTTACGAACATATTTTCTTGTGTCTGTGATGTCTACTTATCCGTCAGATATTATGTTCGTCTACGCATACCTATCGTGTCATCCGTCTCTTTATCAATTTGTCAGACTCTGAATAAACCTGAAAATGTACTAATCGAAGACATGTGAATCTGAGTGATACCTGTTGACTGGAATGGGAATTTTACTTGAAGTGAATTAACCTTCGTGGCCATGAAGTTCGAAGACAGAAAATGGTACAAATTATCGATCTTTATCATTTTTCACGTTGCCTGCAGAATGTTGTATGCTACCACGAGCCGATCCTATCTTCCTCTCTCTCTCTTTCCCACGTGCTCTCTCTCTCTTTTCCCCCTCCCTTCCCTCTCTCGCGCTGTCTCAGAAATTTAATCAAATTCATTCGGCAAAGTAATCACTTGTATAGGCCACTTACGTTTCAACAAGGACGACGGCAATGAAAGTGGCGGAGACTTCAGTTCATAAGAGTGGCGACAACAGAACAGGTTGGTCTAGCAATAACGCTCTAGCCATGTATTCCGGAGGCGTTCGGTTCGAAGCTAGGCAGACACCGGAAAATCCTTACAGGCTTTTTCGTGGCTTCCCTCAGTCCCTACAGGCAAATGCTAGGGCAATACCTTGATCAGGCGATTCCAAAACAGCATTCTTCAGTCATGCTACCATCAGACGCTGAAGTCTAGATACTTACAGCGTACAGCGTACAACTCCGCACAAATTAGTGGCAAGCTGTGTCTCACAAGAAAACGCAATTCAATTCCTACGCTCAAAATCTACTAGACTACCACTTTATATGTCCGCTAATTCGACCAGTGGTCGTGAAATACTGCAAGTCATTCAGAACTGGCCTATCCGTTCACGTTGCTAATATAAATGATTTTCTCTTCGCTTTCAAGTTCATTACAGGATCGATCTAAGCCTACAGGCCTAAATACGGTACCAAACGTCCTATCAGACGGGAAGAATCTTTCGATCCGCCCAATTTGGCATGATTCGGTTCATGAGTTTCCACACGTCTGCTGCCATTATACAAGAAACCACGACGGATATTGAAAAACGGTACTTCTGTGATATGGCGTATCATATTCGCTGTCCAGAACCCGTAAAATGAATCTGTTGCCTTCTACTGAAAGTTTCGTCACCAATGTTAGATCAAGATTTACAGTCAGAAGCACCAACATTTGCCACACACACATCCAACGTTTTCTCAACATTCAATAAATATACAAGTGTAATTTTACGTCAATCAGTACGAAAAAAAGAAAGTAACACCCAACTGAAAATTAAACTCATGTATTTCAGACACCCCAAAACTTCGCGATGTTTAACACATTATATCCCAGAACTCTTCGGACATGATCCTCTGAACTCAAAACGTTACTCGGTGTGGTGAGGACAGCAGCTCCTTAAAATACGTAAGAGTGACTGAACAAGCGGCTGGCTCGTCAGCCAACTTCGGCGATCTCCAAATTCTTCAGATTTGACGGTCGAGATTTCGAAAGAGGTTCACACAGCACGTACCATACAGCTGACGCAAGCAGTGGTTTAAATTCCGTGATGGGCGATGGACTGCGGATCAACGGGCCAAAAATATCCCTTGATGACGACCGTCCGACCAGTCACTAACGCAGTGCCACTGGCTGTAAACTCGAAAGATATTTCAAAGTTGTCTCTACTCCCCATTATTACACACGTTACATAACTTCCGGCGTGAGCTACCACGTGACTTCGCTTGCTGACGTGGAGCCTGTTTCCCTCGCCAGACCGGACCATCAATGGAATACTGCGCAAGTGTTCTAGCAAGAATAATGTATAACTAATGTAACTCCCGAAGAAAAGGGGGAGGGGGGACATCACAAAGACTGATTACGATTTAGAACGAATTATTAACGAACTCGGTGAACGTAAAATAGATCGGCTAAATATCTGAAATATTGCATTAAACTGTTAATTCGCTTTACGTCTCCGAATAATTTCTCTCGTTTTCCACAAACTTTCCAAGCGAGCAAATATGTTTCAGCACGTTATTAGTTCATTAGTTAATTATTCATTAGTTAATACAGTCACAGCGTATAGCTTTAGCTATTACGGAAAACTAGACGATTACGAAGCTCAATGTATTAATTAGCCAAAAGATATTAAAACTTGCAACGAAAACCCGCTAAGCATAACCCGATAAAAAAACTGCACTAAACATAAGAGATCGACACATTCGAATTTTAATGTGCAAAAATCACATTTATTAGACATTAAATTTTACACTGAATAGACTACTTGTTGGCCGGTCACGGTAGCCGAGCGGTCTAAGGCATGTTCTGTCTTCGCTCGCTTGGAAACAGAGATCGTGGGTTCGAATCCCACTCAGGTCATGGATGTTTAGTTTGTGTGTGTGCGTTTTTCTGTGTTTGTGTACAGGTAGAGGCCTTGCGACGAGTTGATCACCCGCCCAAGGAGTCCTACCGAACGTGTAAGATCTAGAAAAACCGAAGTGAACGGAGAAGTTCATGGAGGTAGGCCTAGGCCCACTGGGGCTGTAGTGACAAGGCCAAAAAAAAAGACTACTCGTTGAATGAAACTTCCTTTGTGGGAATCGTGTCGGGCTATCGTAAACTGAATGGCATATTCTAATGTAAATTTCAGACAGTTCGTGAATATCGTCTGTATTGACATGAGCTTATGTAAAGCTAACAGAAGCACGATCCGCTCAGACAACCACATCACACGCCATTTGAGGGTCCTAGATTACGCGGCGCTAACGTCACTACCACATAAGAAGTTCGTGCGTACGTGTATTGTATTTTTCTGTCGGTCATTCAACGACACCTTCAGTACTGAGACTATACAGCGTCGGGCAACGTTGTTATCGGCCGCAGGTAATCGCTGATTGCGGAACTGCGAGTGGATTCAACAGCACAACACTCATAGTCTAATAACGCCTCATACACAACGTCGAAAAATTTTCCTCCATATTTTACTCCCAATGTCGTCTCAGGTGGCACGGGTTCCAAACTCCGACAAGACGAACCACGAGTTTAACACAAACGTGTCTACCTGCGTACTCATACTGGTCTCTTGCTGGACTCATTCTTCAATTATGAAGATGGAGGCGATATGTTCCTCCGAAACATCGGATGACTTTGCTAGAACTATACGGCACTATATCCAGAAGACAGAAAACTCTTCTTGCAGATGTGTGCACACATGCAGAGACTTTACTGGACATTTTAAACCATATTAATCTAAAAAGTTCCCTGGATTTTTAAAATTTGGTTCAGATACGAGTATTAAAGAGTACTTCTCTAAGTTAATATGTAATATGAATGATAGAATCCAGAAATTGCTTTTGTACTCCTACATGCTCTACACAGGAGCCGGGATAGCGACTGGCTACGGGCTGGACGACCGACGGTCGAAGTTCGAGTCTCAATAGGCTCAAGAATTTTCTCTTCTCCAGGTCGTCCAGACCGCCTCTAGGGTCCACCCAACCTCCTATCTAATGGGTACCGGTGCCTCTTCCCCTGGGGCAAAGCGGCCGAGGCGTGAAGCTGACCACTCACCTCCAGCTAGTGCCGACGTAAAAAAAATGTAGATCTATATATCCACTCCCCATATGCCTTCATGGCGTAGTGCTTAATTAGTTAAGCACAGGGATAACTTTATCTTTTAGGTGCTCTATACGTATATGCATCCAACATTAAAATTTTATCTAGTACTCATATATTAAACGAACTCTCCTCATCTGAAGCTTACTGGGGCTTTAAATGTTCCCTGCCACGGTTTCAATTATCCTGCAAGGCTAGGATATCACGATAAATTTCGTTTCTAATACTTTGGACAGAAAAATTCGCCAAAGAAATGACAATCGGTTTACCTCCCATTTCCCACAGTGTAAACACACGGAAATCAAACGAGTGTGATAAAAGGATGTCAACATACGTGATAGGGCCTGAAAGACTGTTTCAAACGCACTTCAATTCTAATGTAACAAATCAGACAATTTCCTTGCCTCTTCTTGAGCAAACATTGAGGTCCTCTTCCGAAATTCTTCAACCTTCCACTTAGGAGTAAGTTTGTTCCAAAATGGCGATGCATATGACTATTATTGTGAATTCAACAATACAAGCGCAATGTTCCCCACTTCCAACTAGTAATACAAGTAATTTCCCCATATTTTCTTTCAATTTCCTACTTACGAAACGTGAAGCAGAAGAAAACGCTACGAAATTTGCATGTGCTAGGCATGTCACACGAACATTAATCTACACATACCCAAGACTTTTGGGCTTAAAGCAGGAAATATCGAATTCATATCTGGAGAGCCTCGAGTCAAATCCAAACTTTACACTCATGTCGTTACTTAATTTTCATGGTGCACTGACAATTTTTTATATTCATATATAATTTACGTAATCACACTGTCAATGGCTCAGATAAGGTAGGACACCAATTGAAGACCATGTTAAACACTGTATTTTTTTTTCCGTTCCTCTACACCATCCCTTTAGTAGAGTATTTAGTAAAATGTTTCAGATCCAAACTTTCAATGTCACAGAACAGCAATAAAATGAGAAAAGCTCAAAAGTCTGATTATCAAAAAGAAGAATGACAAACTACTAAATAAATCATAACGTAGAATTTCTTCAACCTTTCTTTTGCTGAAACTTGCATACAACGTAAACAAATTGAAATATCAAATCAGAATTTCTACACATAATGGTGGGATAAATATAACAGAAATAATTATTTTAATGTAAATCTAGATTTAATATTAATCGAACAAACTGCTCAACTTCAGCAGTTAGACTGACACACTTTTCATGCAAGTATTTACTGCAGCAGATGTGTAAGTGAACATATCTTCTTTACAAACTCCGCAGTCCTAGCTTCTGTGAAGGACCACTAAAGGAGAGGTCGAATCTGTAGGGTTCTGAGGATAGTATATAACACTCGCGGAAGTGTCCATCGTCCAGTTTTCTACAGAGCACAACGTTTCAGAAACTGGAGCTGCGTCCCTTCTCAAGGGAAAGAATAGGACGCACCTACTCTATTGAGTCTTAGAAAGAGTAACCTCATGTCCATCGATTGAGGCTGGCGCTAACGGATCCAACAAAGCAGGTGACTCCCGCCCATTCGCCTGAGGACGGAAACAGATCCTGTTTCCAAAACGTCGTGTTATTCGGAATAGCGGACGACAGATGATCGATAATCCTGAAAACTACAGAAGTTTTGCTCCCCTTCCTTGCTTTGAAAACAATGGAACTTAGAGCAGTGGGCTCCTCTTCCACTGGACTTGTCTGTCTCTTATTCTACCTCAGCAACTGGAAATTTTCGGGGCGAACTTTATGTCACATAAAGTTTTAACAGCTGCAGTAACTTTTACACTCATTACGGGACGTCATAAAGTAATGCTTTTCCAATGTGTTTTTCTGGTGGTGAGCACATCGTGAAAACTTGTACTGCGCACTGCGGTCTGGAATGATATATTCTTGTGATGTCGTCCTTACAGACACTGCTTCATCAATTGCTACCAAAGCTCTTTTCAAATGCTCCAAGGTTCAACGAACTCGTTTGTTCTTCTGCTTATCCACTACTGTCTACGAAAATAATAATAAGAGAGACAGAACACATCTGATAACAAAGCCCCCATAGCAACACCCTAAAACACCCAGCATCAGTACAGTTCTGGCATTTCTTCAAAATAAAAATATTCCCGTGTCTGTATGTGCCTGTATATACAGAGTGTCACAGGAGGAATGTGCCAAACTTCGGGAGGGTGTTCCTTATGTTAAAGTACGCCAATATAACCCACAACACCTATGTCCAAAGTTGAACGGTTACGGAGATAATGGCCAGAGAAATGTGAAACTTTGACCGCTGTTACACACTTGTTGATTACAAAATACATATTAAAACTGGCAGGAATGTGTGGTTTCTGTATTGTTAATAATGTACGTAACATCAAACTAACTTGTGAGTGACATGAAGCCATAAAATTGAAGTACAAAAAACTCGCACGCCATGTCATAATTGCCCTTAGGTTTCCAAGCACTATACACGACACATGACTGGCAAGCGCTGACGTAACATGGCTGGCTGCGCATTCTGGTATAATCCGACTACATAGCTGTACTAAACATACATTCACGGAAAATCTCTTTTGGAATTTCGTTTCCATTATCTCATGTGGATTATTATGGGACCACGTATGCACATTTCGTAAATTATTTACACCGTCCCGGGTAAAAGACGCCTCATCACTGAATAAAATGACGCTTAACAGTTCGGGATGAGCTTTTATCCAGTGGCACAAATCCATACGCTGAGCATGGTCGCCTGGTTCCAGATGTTGTACCTTTGATCATGGTAAGTATACAACTCTTCATCACGTAAAGTTTGCCACACCTGCATATGTGATACGCCGATGCGAGAGGCCATTCTACGAGTGGACAGACGCGGACTTCTCTTAAGCATCTCAAGAACGTTCTCTCGTGTGTTTATCATTCGTACATCCTCCCTTTCAGAGTGCACAGAAACACTCGGAAGAGAACCAGTATCATGCAATGTCTGGTGGATTCGCGTAAATACACTTCGACATGTAATCCTTCGATCGGGAAAACGCCTTTGGTATTCTTCAACAGCAGCACGTGCATTGCCACCGCAAAAGCCACACACAAAATGCATATCACAATAATCCACGTTTGAAAACACAAAAGGCATTTCAGCAACTCCGCACAATTAACCTACCACCCATTCAAAACGCGGCCGCAACGTACGTATACTGAAGGGAGCTTACGGCTAGTGTGAATCACCATACTCAAGGACAAACGTAGATAAAACATGCCAGCTGACAGGTACAGTGCGTGGACTCGCCAGAAGACCACACTTTTCGCGGGCCATTATCTCCGTAACCGTTCAACTTTGGACATAGGTGTTTTGGGTTATATCGGCATACTTTAACATAAGGAACACCCTCCCGAAGTTTGGCACATTCCTCCTGGGACACCCTGTATATACACGGGGAAAATGTCCATCAGGGTCTTCTTGGATGAAACAAATGGGCCTAATTTAGAAAATTCCGGTCTCCTTCGTTTCCTTTGGAGATAGTGTGTTACTGAACATTTCTGAAGTCCCTTCATGCTACATGACGTGAAATTCAACGACCTTTACTAACGTGGATCGAACATACAGATACTGCTAATAAACAACGATGAAGCCGGAATAGCGTTGTCGTTACAGCGATTGGCTACGAGCTGGACGACCGAAAGAGAGGAGCTCGAGTCCCGGTAGGAGCTGGATTTTTCTCCTCTCCACGTTGTCCACACCGGCTCTGCGGCCCGCTCAGCCTCCTATCCAATGGGTAACGGGGGTTCTTTCCCCAGAGGTAAAGCGGTCGGGGCGTGAAGCTGACCACCCATCCCAACTAGTGGCGAGGTGAAGAATACATGGATCTATACATCCACTCCCCATACGTCTTCATGGTGTACTGCTTAATTACTTAAGAACAGGGGCACCTTTACTTTCTTACTCGTAAACAACGAAAATGTTAACAGAAATATCTATTTAACAAAACAGGCTTAAAAATTCATAAGTATGCTTGCTGTGTGCTCCTTACGTCCTCTATGCAGTTTCACTGACACTAATGAATGAATAATGCCTGATGCCCACATTTCAATAAAGTCTGTACTGTTAGCCTTATGAAGCTCTGGGTCTTGTTTCCTTCAACTATACATAATGTAGCAACAAATAATAGGATTAGTGAATAAGTGTTGGTCTAATATGTGGTACTACCACGGCATTTGGAGGATCTGAGAAATGTAACAAAAAACCTCAGAAAGGACTGCCGACATCTGAGCCGAGATGTAAACCCACGGCCTCCCCACTACGATGCAGGTTTGCTACCCACCCTACCGCGACGTTCGGTGCTGCAATACTCGAAACTGTGCCCTGCACCCTGCAGTTTACTAACTGCAGTCCGGAGGATGTGTACTGAAAGACAGTGAGGGGCCAAATATAGCTACTTATGAATATGTGACAAATATAATGGTAAAGAATGCCTCTACATACCATATTTTACTGAAACTAACGAATTTCTCATGGCTTACCATTCCATCCTCAGTCCCAAGACGATATATGGAAACTCACCTGCAACATAGGAAACATCATGATACAGGCACACTACAAGAAACCAAAACATCAAACATATCTCTAAGCTAAAGGTAACACCTGCCAAATATTACAAGGACAATGGAGTTAAATTTAAAGGGGTCGGATAAGATGAACGAATGCTGAACACACGTGGGTATGTAAGAAGCTTCTTCTTTACAAGGCTAATTCAAATGAAACCATTTCGTGAATTGTCCTGGGCGAAGGAGCAGAGGTTGTTAAAAACACTCCCCTAAGCTCTCAGGATGGCAACCCACTGACCACCACCCGACTGACATTCACCGCAAAAATGTCCTTTGGCTGCTAACTGAACCCATTAAATCACCCTGACCTTGACTAATTCATCCAACCCGAATCTAGTGCCCTTCAGTGCTTGCCTCAGGGGGCCAAACACATTAGGTCACATGGCAGCAGGTCCAGATGGTATTAGAGACGATCAGTCCAATGCTGCCTGTCCTTGCCAATATGGGCCACACGGGGACGGACGTTGTACAATACGAACACCCCTCGTGAACATGGTGGGACATTCTCTCTTGATGACGGTACGAAGATCTCGGAGAGATCCATAACAGCGCTGTGCGCTGATGGTGATTTCAGCATCCTTGAACGTCAGCACCATGGAATGACAGCTCATTGGCCCTGTTTGGACGAAATCTCTACCTGGAAAGCCAGCATGCAACCGTATCATACTGTTGCCGTTTGCTCTACCGTTCCAGTTCCGTTGCACAGTTCGTGGCAAACTTCCGGCGTATCACGCACACATCAACGTCACTACCTGCGACCTAGCAGCGCCGCGAATAGGTTTCATTTGAGTCACCCAGGTGCTTAAAACGACATCGCGAGTACGAAATGTGGTCACCTTTATTGAAAACGGGAAAACTGAAACATTCAGGTATCACAGACATTTCCTTTCACACTCGGGGAAATCCAGCATGTCGTTGCTTGGATATGACGAGGAATCCGAATGATCTCTAAACGTTATGGTGAGGAAATGATGACAGGGTACGCAAATAGAGTGGATTTCAAAGGAGTACGGGAGAAAGCAGAGAGGACAACTGGAAAACAGAAGAAATAAATAACATCGGCACGGAAACTAATATGAAGGAGAACAATGGAGGAAGAAGGGGAGAGGCACTGCGGGAGGACAAAGAAATAAAAGGGGATAAAGGTATGAAAATGGCAAAGTAACGGAAGAGAAAAATTATTTTGACCGTAATCTGTAATAAGTGATGTGCTAGTCTATACCGTAATAAGAAAAAACATCTAAGAGCCATCATGAAAATGTTAGGCGTCACGGTGACCTAGCGTCCGGAATTTGGAAAGGCCTGGGTAGAGTAGTCGTGATCTGAAGCAGCTGATCAACGCTGATCAAAATATGGCATGGCTGGCAGTAGCCGATGGCAATCACTGCAAGCGATGTCACAGCCGAAAGTCACTGTTAGCAATACGGCATAGCTCATCAATGTACGCTTCATGGACGTCAAAAGCAAGGAGGTGAGGTACTTCGCTTGCTTACCAATGTACAATCTTGCATAGTCTAACGTCCTGGCTTTAAAACACTTTCGCCTTAATTGTATGCTTGAGGCTGGGTGAAATACACAGCCACTAACGTGCATGCAATGAATACCTAGTTAATACAAACGGCAAAAGCATCGGCAAACTGACTTCATTTGGGAAAAATTAACCACGAGGAAGCCATGTCTTAGGAATATAACCAGGCATCAGCAAACTTTCAACCCTGAAAAGCTGTCAATCTTACAAGCAGTCGCTAAGAAATTTTCACACATATTAAGGATATCGAAGCATACGCAATCACAATGTGCTACATACCCCGGGCAATCTAACCTAAGAACAATACAATGGGCCCGGAAATAGTGACAATTAAATCCTCCAGAATACTTTTCCTTGTTCTCAACACTTGGAACAAGTACACTGAGAATTTCTGCCATCGCGCTCTTTCCCTCTTATTACACCTATTTCTAAATAATTCATACCAACACTCTCACAAAGCACATTACTTACTTACTTACTTACTTACTCACTCATGGAGCTGAGCCCTTCTTGAGGAGCCGCCAATTCTGCAGCTACTCAAGAATGTCCCAACATTTTATGGAACCCAAAGGTTCATCATCGTGTTCACAAGAGCCCTCCACCGGTCGCAATATTGAGCCAGACAAATCCAATCCATATCATCCCATCCTCTTTCTCTAAGATCAACTGTAATATTGTCCACCCACCTACGCATTGGTCTTCCCTGTGGTCTCTTTCCTTCTGGCTTTCCCACCAATATTCCATACGCATTCCTTGTCTCCCCCATTCGTGCAACATGACCTGCCCACCTCACCCTCCTTGACTTGATTATTCTAATTATACTTGGAGAAGAGTATAAGTTATGAAGCTCCTCATTATGCAGTTTTCTCCAACCTCCTGTCACTTCATCTCTCTTCGGTCCAAATATTCTCAACACCCTGTTCTCAAACACCCTCACTCTGTGTTCCTCCCTTAATGTCAGAGACCAAGTTTCACACCAGTATGGAACCACCAGCAAAATTATAGTTTTGTATATTCTAATTTTTATGTTTTTGGACAGCAGACGAGAAGACAAACGGTTCTGGACTGAATTGTAGCAAGCATTACCCGAGTTCAATCTCCTCTTAATTTCTTCCTGAATCAGGTTTTGATGTGTTATCCTTGTTCCCAAATATCTGAACTGTGCCTAATTTTCGAAAACATCTGTTTCCTATCTTTATGTCCTCATTTTGCCCTGGATTTTGGTGACGAGACAGCAACATATACAGCTAAATAAATCCAATAACACTATTTCATAAAGTATCAAATTATTCAAGCACAATTCAGCGATATATAAATCAGAACTTACCCACCGACTTCTTTGTAATTTGAACTGCACTTGTGATATTTATTTAAAATTCGGTGGTAATGTTTAAAACATAAATGAGAAACAATCGATTAAATCTAAATAAAGAACACTACGATGTCATGAAATTTTGTACTGCGGGTCTTCCACTGATTTCTTGTAATTCGACCTGGCTGTTCAACAATTATCCAAATGTGAATCCATTCACCTCGGTCTTTATTTAATAAGTGATCTCACGCTGAAGTTTTCAACAGTAGAAACTCGCTGATATCGTTGGCATTAACTGGATTTGAAAAAAAAAATCACTCCTGGTTCTACTTCTGCTCACTAAACTCACCTCTAAATTG
The DNA here is from genome assembly GCF_002891405.2 of Cryptotermes secundus. NCBI lineage: Eukaryota > Metazoa > Arthropoda > Insecta > Blattodea > Kalotermitidae > Cryptotermes > Cryptotermes secundus. Next base: position 54,311 of record NW_019732000.1, on the reverse strand, counting down.
TTTCTGGCACTTTTCGAAGTGGCCTACATAAGACCACACATTCCTCGTCTTCAGATTCGACGACTGATTTCGAATCTGAAAAGTGCTAGTGCGATGCAAGATGAGACTTCCAGTCGGTCATCCAGCTTTGCATTATATTTATTTCCTGAAAGCAGCATATTTTTATTTCCTCCAGAAAATTTAGAAAAAAAAACATCATTAGCAGCTTGCCCGACTAGGCTGGCTTACTTCAGTATGCAGCAGCAAATCGCTCTTGAACAACCAGCGTTCCAAAGATGCACCCCTGACTGAGTTATCTTGGTGGCAATTTCCACAACATGCTCAAAATGAAGAACTTGTACGCATAACACTTCATGATGTATCACACAGTAATTTGAAAATAAATTCGCAGAAGAGTCACCTTTGTGGTACAAAGCAACAAATCTACTCCAGCGTCCGACCACTGTTGCTGACTTTGTGAGAGGCATATTGCTTTCAAGCGTCGGTACATATTCTGACACCTTACTCGTCCTTTCGGTGGAATTAGCTTCCCGAACTCTTCTTTCTCGGGAAAGTCTCGGTAACTATTAACAACTGAGTACTATTTAAGATGTCCGTAAAACAAAATATGTGCAAAGTGAAAATGTAAACTTCTGTAGATCACTTCTTACCTGTGACTCCACACGTTCCGAAATAATCTCTATCCTCTTTGTGACTGCTTTTGCTACGTGTTGCAATCTGTTTATAGCTACTGTTTTCAATTTCGTTATTACAGCCTTTAGAAGACCCACGTTCAGTTAGCATGGAATCTTCCACAGTTTTTTCATCATCAAATGATGTTTCCTTTGTGTCATCAAATGCACAATTTTGATGGAAACAATCATTACATTTTTATATTGTTAATTTGGTCTGGCAAAACACATCGCCGAACCACTAAACCACATCCCACTTATTTTATTTTCATAATTTATGAGTCAACGGCAAACATCTTGAAATTTCCAAAAACTGTATTAAGGTGTCTCTCAACAATATCCTTCCCAGGAACTGTTGCGCTTGAGTTACAAAGCAAACAAACGCACTTACCTTCAACACCATTTCTATTCCACATCTAAAGCACCACATATGAGTGTCATAATTCAAAACAGTTCAGTTATTTGTAACTTTACATACGTTTTAAAATCAGATTTTCAGGTAACTTGAATACCTCACACGAACGCCATGGCGCCTGCGGGCGATGCGTTTCCAAGTCTGATCTACACACTGAGAAACAGATTGAAACTGCTTATAAAGTCAGGTTCAGTTAAAAAAAAAATGTGCAACACAAACGTCATTCAACGCCATACAACAACGAGCACATCACACTAATAATACTGTAAGCTCATAAAAAGAGAGCACTTCTGAGCAGAACTGGTTAAACCTATAATGTCCTTTCTCACTGCGTAACTTTCTAGAGATTGTCGGGGTCTACGTGCTGGGTGACTGGCCTTCGATTCCCGGCAGGGACAAGACATTGTTCTATTCTCCACACCGTCCAGGCTGCCTCTGCGGCCAACCCAGCCACCTACCGGGGTAGGTCGCAGGGTAGCTGGGGCTTTCCGAGGGAATAAAGTGGCCAGGGCGGGAAGCTGACCACTCACCTTCATCCAGTACTAAGGTCAAGAATAATGGAGCTATACCTTTACTCCCCAATATGTCTTCATGGCGTCATGTTTTACTTTCGACTCTTTACTGTTCTTATAACAGGAGTATAGTAATTGTTGGGATATAACCTTAAAGTTTCGTACCGTCGCCATGTCTGTAAGCGTTGATTCAGCAACCTCACCTCACACAGAACAAATTCCTATATTTATAATCTATCCTCCTGCCACATTTTATATTTCAATGGTTCATTAGTTACCGCCAGCAAACTGAGAATTACAGAAAAGGTTCGAACGGCCAGCATGCTGTCATTTCACAAAATACCTCAACCAACAGGCCGAAGGGTCCTTCAGAAAGTATGTGTACAAAGCTTATAAATTCAAGTACTTTTATTTCAATAATCAATATGAAAAACGCATGGTAATTCTAATAACATCCTGCTACTTTTCGATAAATTTTCTGCAAAGCTCTGAGTTTTTTCTATATTGTGGAACGAGTTCCTGCGATGTGTTTGCCTTGCAAACTTACTTTCTGACCGTACCTCATACTTTCCGAAAATCTACGTGTATCACAATACATCACATGACATCAAGACCCCTTACTTAGTAACAAAGGTGGCTTCGGGCATGTTATTCACGCATAGAGAGCAAGTAAAGCGAAATTTGCCCCTATTAATTCACAAAGATGTACAGGACAGTGACATACAGCTCCACGCATTATTAACTTTTTCAGCAGATCGATAAGTGAGTGGTCAGCTTCACGGCCCGGCCTCTTTACCCTCACACCCCGGCGAAAAAGTCCATGGTATCTATTAGTCTGAACACTGTGGAGAAGACATAAATTTCCAACAGTATTGGGCATCAAAGCCAGACTTCGCAGGTAGTCAAGCCTGCAGCCTAAATAGGACTGCAGACTTAAAATTTTGATAATAAAATAACAAGAATAATTAATTAGTAAAGCTGTATACGGCGACTATTATGGGATACATCAGCTGTTGGTCTACGCCGATGATGTGAATCTACTGGGTGATAGTGTAGATACCATAAAAAAAACACACAAACTTCAATTGACGCAAGTAAAGAGGTTGGTCTAGAAGTAAACACAGAGAAAACTAAGTATATATTACCGTCTCGTCACCAAAATGCAGGGCAAAATCATGACATATAGATAGGAAACAGATGTTTTGAAAATGTGGCACAGTTCAGATATTTGGGAACGACGATAACAGATCGAAACCTGATGATCCAGGAGGAAATTAAGAGGAGATTGAACTCGGGTAATGCTTGCTACCATTCAGTCCAGAACCTTTTGTCTTCTCGTCTGCTGTCCAAAAACATAAAAATTAGAATATACGAAACTATAATTTTGCCTTTGGTTCTGTATGGGTGTGAAACTTGGTCTCTAACATTAAGGGAGGAACATACACTGAGGGTGTTGAGGAGAATATTTGGACCGAAGAGAGATGAAGTGACAGGAGGTTGGAGAAAACTCCATAATGAGGAGCTTCATAACTTGTACTCTTCTCCAAGTATAATTAGAATGATCAAATCAAGGAGGATGAGGTGGGCAGATCATGTAGCACGAATGGGGGAGATGAGGAATGCATATAGAATATTGGTGGGAAAGCCAGAAGGAAAGAGACCAAGGCATAGGTGGGTGGACAATATTAGAATTGATCTTAGAGAGATAGGATGGGATGGTATGGATTGGATAGATCTGTCTCAGGATATGGACCAGTGGAGGGCTCTTGTGAACACGGTGATGAACATTCGGGTTCGATAAAATGCTGGGAAATTCTTGAGTAGCTGCAGAAATGGCGGCTCCTCCAGAAGGGCTCAGCTCCATGAGTAAGTAAGTAAGTATGCGGCGACTATCGTGACGTGTGCACTTCGATAGGAAATGCCGTTTGAAGAGCGACGAGAGAAGGAAGGGGGAGGGGGGGCACGAATGGAACTCATACACCTGGTTCCTACTGCACAGACCTGAAACTAAAATCTCGTGCTGTTGCTGTCACATTTCGGTAGTCCCATTCAAATGTATAACCCAGCAATGAAATTTAGAACGCAGAGACTGACGTGCTGGTACCTCACGTGTATATAAACTTCTGACCCAGCTAATTTTGCGTTACTTGCTGTAAACACGTTAGATTACGATTACCGTTATTATTATTATTATTATTATTATTATTATTATTATAACTATTATCGTCATCAGCATCACTGCTTTCGTTTCTGGAAAAACTTAAGTACATATTTTCTCTACGTAAAATGTCGCCATGATTCTAAGTGCTAACGTAGAGACCTAAACAATATTCCATACGTAACGAGTAGGCATCTTGACGGTCTATCTCCGTACCAGCCTTCACACGCCTAGCTAAAATTGCTCACTGGCCAGCGCCATCTAACCGAAAGCTAAATTTAGATTTCGTGCATTTGATTCTCATTCAGATTCTACACAAGAAAAGAAAGTTACACATTTCTCGACGATACGAATATATAACGCTGTCATACGCAATTTCCGGACCCTGGATTAAGTGCAGCTGGAGGCAGTCTTACCTCACTACTTTCTGCGTAATCCGTGCTGTTATAACAGAGTGAAGTAACGAGCATACCGAATTTAGCAGAGACTGATCACCTTGCCCAGAAGCTGAAACATTCATACTCTAACAATATGTTGACCTTATTCCTGAAGTAAACTACGCTTATATGTCAAAATACCAATTCAACTACATAAATCATACTCTGTCTCGAATAGATTTACTAACTTGGCGGTATAGATGGTACAGTTTCACGTTTTCGAGGCACGAAATTCAGACATAAGCCGAGATCGGCTGCCCGGAGACTTTCATATTTTTCTTCAGTTCTCCCACGAAAATTCAATGATTCTTCGGCAAATAGACTGATCTTCCGAAATTCCACCAACGTGAGAAATTTCTTCATTAAATGATTTCATTACGAACGACTCAAAAATGCCCTGCATCACTGAGTTAATTACATTTCTAATTTACGCCTGCACCATGGAGTTCGTAGGAGCCGGGATAGCGTAGTCGGTATAGCGACTGGCTACGGGCTGGACGATCGAGGGGTCAGAGTTCGAGTCCCGGTAGGATCAAGAATTTTCTCTTTTCCATGTCGTCCCGGCTCTGGGGTCCACCCAACCTCCTATTCAATGGGTACTGCGGACCCTTTCCCCGGGGGTAAAGCGGCCGGGTCGAGAAGTTGATCACTCACCTCCAGGTAGTGCCGAGGTCAAGAAAATGCGGATCTATACATCCACTCCCCCGTACGTCTTCATGGGGTAGTGCTTAATTAGTTAAGCACAGGGACAACTTTACATTTTTTACCATGGTGTTCGTTACGTTTTGTAACCGTACTCCTTCGCTAAAACTATCCGTAGTTATGAGCAGTTTACACATTTGTTTTCACACCCTGAGAAACGCGCCTATGGCAAGGTACCATCCCGGGACCGTCTAGTTGTAATTCAACATAGTCCTCCTTAGGCTTATGGTACCACTATTGTCATTAGCGTCGCCAGTTTGCTCCTAGTGTTCTCTTCCGTCGAGATGTGCAGATATTTTGAGTGATAAATCCATGATTTGACTTTTCAGAAGAGGTCTTGCACTGCCTACCCGTGTACTTTGGAGACCTGCAAAGCGGGACTGGCGCCTGGCTTGACCCCTGGCTGTCTCTTGCTTCCCATTAATGGCCACTTAGGGACTTGTGGCTAGGAGCTACCTGAGGGGAGTGATGAGTTGGAGTTGAGACACAAGAGGACATAGAAGGGAGTTACAGGAGGAGATACCCAGTAGTGAGTATGGCCAGGAAGACTGGTGTGAATGGGTGTGAATATAAGTAATGATGACGACGGTAGTGGTGAGTGAGAGGCGAGCTTCAGGACTAATGTAAAGATTGACAATCACTGTACGCAATTTTAACTTAAGACGGTAATACACGGTACATGTCCTGGAGACCCGTAATTCATAAAACCATAAGCGTGTTCAAATCCCGGTATCCGAAACACCAGTATCCCTGGGACCAAGTCTCATTCCGAGTGATAGTCGTGGCGTCTGTAGGACGGCTGTCGGCTAGAGTTTCTAATTATGAAGTTTATTAGGCAGCCTTATAAAAGAAAAAACTGCAGTGAAGTTCTAAGCCTGATATAGAGGAAATATGTAGCCGGAGACGACCAAAAATGGCTGGCGAGCAACATGCCAAACATCTTCACTTCACAGTCAACACACGGTGGCAGTGACTACAGCGATGCTAAAGTAACAGTCTTCTGTCAGACTGTAAACGTGCTTTACTGATTACGTCAGATTTGACGCCAGCTTCCCAGACTGCACCAGTTTGAATCCCAGACCAGGATCCATAACTTTCATGTCAAGAAACCTTCATGAGATATAGCATGTTCTGGAAATCTAAGTTCGGGAAAACATCGAACATTTACTTGCGAACTTATCCGTCTCACTCTAACGCAATCATTCAATTAACTAGCCTTGGCTTAATAGGTTTAATTGCAGGAATTAAATGCATATAATCTCACTTTTCTGAAACGCAGAATTTTTATATTGTGGCGTGCCGCCTAAAAGTCAGAATATCTGAGCGGGCGTCCAGTGCTAGACACCGGCTTGTTAAAAAAATGTGGCAGAATAACACGCTGGAATAGACCACTGCTGAGCAACGCTCGGCAAACATTGCATAAAAAGCCGGAATACTGAAGCCGGAAAATACGAGAGACCTCCACTGCCGGGCAACGGCTCAGTAATCGTTATTCCCGCAACAACAAATATGCTAGAGATAAAATCAACGTGTTACCTAAAAATGGAAATGCGTTCCCGCTGCAACGAATAGACTAGATACAGATACACTAGCTAACAGGGGAAACAAAATCCTTCAAAAAGGTGTCTTCTAGTCCCTCCGACTGTAGAAGATAAAAGATCAGGGAAGACGGGAGCGGAGATCAGATAAGAGAAGACCAGAGAGCAGAACGGAGATCAGAAGAGATCTGAGGAGAATTGAGGTCAGATCGGAGGAGAACAGAGCAGAAGAATCCAGCTCAGCCAAGAACCGGAAGGCAAAACGTGAGAGACGACGGAGTAGTCAGGTCGCATCGTCTGCAAGACGCTATTTCAGAGTGACTGTAATTGTACTTGTGAACGAGTTATCCAATAAACCGCTTCACCTAATCCGGAACCCATTCATTTCTTGTCGTGACAATATATATATGCGTCAGTAATCCAATGTTCCCAAAATCAGAACTCGGGAGAAAGGTCAAGAAAAAGAGTGTCGACGCTGACAATGGCAGAATTCGGCGACTCAGACACACGGCCACTTCTACACAAGAAGGTTCTAAGCAACATCAAATATTCTCGACGGCGACTACAAGGTGACAATGCAGTAGTTCTGTTAGATGCTGGTAAAAGACTATCTGCTAAATCATTCGTCGTTAATTTGAAACCCGTAGGGCATGTCCAGAAGTGACGCATCCTGAAGTGTAATTTCTGTTCTTGAAAGTACATTAAAAACAGACGTTTTAGTAAACATTCGTGAACTTGACATATATTTGTAAGATTTCCTCTCATTTGATGAAGTTTAACTATCAGTGAACTAAATGAGGGCCTATCGCTAATGATAAACTCTCTGGTAACCGTCGGTGCTATTACCGCGTAAGGCAACGGCTAAGAAATTGGATGGGTCAGGCATTCAACCTTCCTTTATCGATGGAAAAGTCTGTTGTCTGGAACCTCTTTATTAAGAAACAAAGTAACCCACACTTCTTGCGCATTGCTGGACATTCCGTGCTAATATGCAATAATTTGAACGATCAAAGTACGAAAATCAAAATTCACACTTTTCACCCGTGGCTTGAGGAAAAATCTTTCAAGCTTATTAAATTTTTAAAGGAGCTTCGAACTTACAGACGTTTAAAAGCGCCTGTATTTCCCCTCAGAAAAATAAGGAATTAAACAGCTGGGACAGCTGTGCCAATGTAATCTTCATCTGTTCCGGCGTTAGGAAAGAAAAACGAACCGACACAACACCGGGAGCTGATTCCACCACAATGGGACGCCAGACAGATGAACATGGCTGTTGACGGCCTAATGACGCTTAGCTTCAGACCAGCAAACAATGCTGTGCGTATGCAACAATTATATTGAAAAGATACCTCATCTGACGATACAATTCCGTTCACAAATTCTGTCTCTCTGTGCCTGCTTTTCCACAAGCCACCCTATGAATTTCGTTCTACGATCAATGCCGTCTCCATTTAGTGCACGCTGCAAATGCGGGATAGACGCCATGTTAGTGGCTGCCTCCAAGACACGACGTACTCACCCCAGTTTCACTGGGATATCGTCGTCCTGGTTTGGTAGTGACAGCACATTTGCAGTGATCTCTTCCGATCTCACGATGTGTTTCGATCCAGTCCTACCTTTACGACTATGGTGGGTGACAGGGCACTGTCGCCTAAAAGGACACACCTTCAAAATGGAATTGACGGACAGACCCACTTACGGAATGTGTCTAGAAAAAAACAAAATGAATCAGCCCCACCCATCCTGTGTGGCTGTGAGGCTACAACAGGTGTCTCCACTGCCATTACTTTATGGAATCTGGTGACTTCCAAGACGCCCCTGTAAGATACTACATTCGATGTGTAGGATTCTTGAGGGGTTGAAACAGAGAGTGATGCACAACTAGTGAAGGCCGTGGTGCAAGGGACGGTCTGGACCTACCCCTTATTCATTCATTCATTCACACATACCTTTACGAGCGTCTTTGACAGTGCCGTGTTCTTCAAATTTGTCTTTCAGTCGCCCGATTGTCAGCTGAGGCGGTGGGTCACTTTCAAATTCACGTATCCACGTACGCTACACCTCCATCGCATTCTCGGATTTACAGTACCACTGTAGAACTTGTTTACAGCAATCTAAATACAAATTATTCTTCTCCTTCTCTGCTGCCAATTCACCGAGGGACAACACAGTATTACACTTGCCTTCACCTCACTAACGAGTGTCATATTGTGGTAAAATAAAAGTAATGTAACGGTTTTCGATGTGCGTCTCAAAATGCCTGTTTACTGATTTGCTTACAAGTTTCTGAAATGAGGTAACATTACTGTGGGACACCTATACGTAGGATATGTGCCACAGTGTGGGTTATCCACCTCCATACCTTCAAGACTGGGCGACACCAAGCGTGTACGCAATGTATCTGAATTTCAGAGTGTTGAAACTGCGAATGACAACAAAGACGGCAGAGTTCTCGAAAATAAGTACTTTTTCCATGGTAACTTTTGTGATCAAAATGTAGTTCAACCGTTTAAAGCCTGCTAGCGTTCAGCAAGTACGCACAGCACAGGTTACTTCCTATACATCCATTCCCGCATACGTCTCCATGGCGTAGTGCTCAATTAGTTAAGCACAGGAACAACTTTACCTTTACCTTAGAGGTTAATTTCCAACCAAGTTTACAAGTTTACGAGTCTACTTGGAGGATGTCCATATGCTTAATAATCATAAGGTATGGTAAATCTCTCCCTGTAACAACAAGCCATGAAGGCCCACAGGGTTGAGAGACGTCAGGGCTCCCACCATTTTTGACAGTCGGCTCAGTACGGCGGTAAAGTTGTCAGCCTTACCATCTGGCCACCCTTTACCCCCAAGGAAGATTCCTGGTACTGATTTCTGTTAGAGGTTGAGTCGACCCCAGGGTCACAGTGCGACAGGGGGGATTAGGTAAATTGAAAAATTTTGAACGATCTCATCGGGACACGAACCCGCGACCTTCCGGCTTGTAGCATAGTGCCTCAACTAACTACGCTACCGCGTGCCCCTTGCTTAAGCGTCATAAATAATTCAAATATGTGTCTTAGAGGTCAGGAGCTAGTCTGTAATGCCTCAACGTGACAAGGAACCTATCGGCACAGTACCTAACAAAGCGTGAGAAATTCCGAAACTCAAGTCTCCAATTAGGCTTCTTTGTAAAAGACATTTAGCATTTTCTTCAATATTTGTTGCATTCTGAATAACACTAGCATTTTATCTTTTTAACAAATGGCGTGTTATTTAAATTATCAGCGCTCAAAATATCTGCACAAATTTAACTGAACTACTTAAAATCCAAGAACTAAAAATTATCACAAAAGGTTTAGACAAGTTCTTTTATCTCTATTTCAACAAAAAACGATTTGGATATAGTCTATGCCCTGTGGCGCTTCTACAGCTGTCAAAACAGGTATATTTTTTCCTTCTATTCTACTGTGCTTCAAAACAACTCGAAGAGGTGACACAGATGAGTTTTCTTCTCAGTTACAGTGATGCATTGCAGGTAAACCCCTCTGTCGTAGTACCAATACAATCTCATATCTGTACTCGTGTGCTTTTTGTTGCATGTCGTGCATTCCGGAAAACTCCTCCCTTCATTTAGGAATATGACTAGTCTACCTTTTTGCCTTTTTTCCAAAAATAGGCCTATGCCTACCTCCTCCTCACCAACTTTTGAATGCCTAGACCAATCTTTATGAAATTTGGTATGCATATCATGGCAGCTGAGTCCATCCCAATGGGGTACTTCATAAATCCCTCCCATCAGTCTTGTTTGTCAGTATGTGTATCTCTCCCACTGTTGCTAGGCAAAGGCTCGGTAAGGTGCATCCCTCCTTTCATTCTTAGGCAACGGCTCAGTAAACATGCTCCCGCGGCAGCGAATACAAGCAACAACAGAACTGCTGGAAGCGTCATTTTTTACGCAATTCATGTACATGTATTATCATAGGTGAGACTGTGGGTCTGTGCATCTATCGTTGCTATGTAACAACTCGGTGAAACCGTTCCCCAGACAACAAAGAACTGTTGTAGTTTTCTATGCGGTCCGTCTAGTAGCTAATGAAAGTACGCGATAAGTTCTTCACAGTTCCCCGTGTGGAGGAGGGGTCGAATACCACCAGTGACTCTCCGAGTCGCAGGAGGCGACGAAAAGGGAAGTCTCAAATCTGTGACAGTAAAATATGGTCGCGAGTCCCAAGGGACTCGGACCCGAGAACGACTGTTCTGGCAAAGGCCAGCAGCATATACAAAACACAGACCCGTCGTCTCGTCAGAGAGGGTGCCCCACAGAAACAAGACCGTAACTGTCAAGCATGAGGCTCGACGCCAAGACTTACTGACCATCAGTCGCAATGTGACTTTGACTGACTTCCCAGAATTTATCTGTCATGTGATTCTAGCTGCATCAGCTCTGCTGAGCATAGCCTCCAAGGCTGCTCCTGCCTTATCTCCACAACACTAACGGTGTGCGACCATTCATAGTTATACTTCTCGCTTGTGGTATTTCTGTAATAATCATAAGGATGCCTGTTGAAATTCTGTTTAGCTGCTGCTGTTCTTGCAGTTTCACCCACTCTTTCAATTCCTGGTAGGCCAACATGTGATGATATCTGCTGGGATATATAGCTATACAGAGTATAGTTGATATTTCTTGATATTTCCTTTAAAACTACCTGAGAACTGAAAAAAAAACGATAGCCGGGGCAACTGGCGAGAGAATATGTTATCTGCAAACTGATTACAGCCTGGCTGCCGTCTTATCGCGGTATCCTCTGGGTAACCAATTCACAGCAACAGCGTACAGCGTAGACGTACAGCAACTTCAATCGCATATTTCTCTGTGAGAATGAGTACAAACTGGGTTCCATTTTGGACAGAGGGGGCTGGGATTTTCCTTTCAGAACGACTCCCGTGAACAGCTTAATCAAAATCCAGCTGTCAGAACGGCAACGGCATTATTAAATTCACCTGCAGAAACTCGCCGCTTCTCTCTCTCTCTCTCTACCTGATCACAACTTGTACTCTTAATGCAGGTATTCACAGTTCCAAGCCAAAGAAGCCCTGCAACTGGCACTCAGCAAATTCCTTACAGGAAGGAAAACATAAATGTCCTACACCGAGTGCAAAACATAGCGGCTAAATGAGCACATCACAGAAATGATTCGACCTGGGAAACCTTGACACAGCGCAGAAAGATAGCTCGCATATGCGCTCTCTTCAAAGCGTACACGGGAGAACGGGTTTGGAAGGCTACAGACGATAGATTATAAAGAGCATGCTATTTGAGCAGGGGCGATCATGATAGGAAAATTAGGAACAGAAAGCAAAAGAGATACCGGAAAACATTCCTTTGTAACTAGGACTATCCAGGTGTGGAACCAACTACCTGCAGATGCTTCAGGAACTCTCTCCTGTAAACCAAGTAATTTCAGCAAAAGGATTTGGAAAATGACAAACATAGCTAAGTGAAGGTGTGGGGGAAATCATCCAAAAATGTAGTGAAGTGAGGTGAAGGGAAGTAAACTGTGGTAAAGATGAGAAGGGTGCGTACGTGTAGTGAAGTGGAATTAAGGGAAGGCCATGGTGAAATGTGGGTGCATCAGTTCACGACATTATGTATTTCATGACTGTTACTGTTTAGTGTATAGTATACTTATTTTGCATCAATATTAATTTAAATAATTGTAGTTGTAATTGTATTTGTATTGTATTCATTGTATGTAGCGTATCCTTTATTATTTCTGTAGTTTTGATTGCTGTGTTTTGTTTGAGCGTGGTGTTATTTTGTGAGATGTATGTTATTTGCGTGCGTGTGGTGTCTTACTGTAGTACCACTGGCACCGAGTAAAAATTAATTTGCAGTTAAAATTAATAATAATGTTATCTAATAGCTTGTACAAATAAATTGCTGGAGATTAACACCATATTAACATACAATTCAATTTCGTTACGTGCAAATGCATAGTAATTAAGTGAAATATGAACTAAAGCCTAAATAACAAACGTGCATATCGCAACATACAGATAGGGGCTTAACAAGAGTAAGGATCCTTTCAATAACTCTGCGTAATGCTGAATACTCTTATACCAAACAAAGAACCACGTTTCAGAATAGCGACGTCATATAATAATAGACTGGAAGATTGAGAACAGACGCAGCAGCATTGGGTGACTACCGTGAACCATACACCACTGAACGGGCTGTCGGCCAATACTGAACTGAAATCTACTGAACTAGGATGACTAAATGCAAGATAAACATGAGCCTACGGAACACCTAACACCAACTCCAACGTTTGGTGTGCACAGTCCAAGTAAAACGTCTTTCATTGTTCATTACAATAAGCAGTGAACGTAAACACTAGATACATTCGAACAACCGAAGTATTGGCAGATATCGTTATACCAATTAGATGACCAATGCCATTTTTTCCCACAGGGACACAAGCATTTTTCTCTAGGCTACCGCGTCCAAACCGCCTCTGGAACCCGTCAGACTTTCTGTCGAATGGATATCGCGGCCTCTCTCCCCGGCGACAAGGCGGCCGAAGCGTGAAGCTGACAACTCACCTCCGTCTAGGGACGAGATTAAGAATGTGTGGCGGTTAAATAAAAGCACATGAGTAATTTTACTTTTATATTCAAATAATACAGAGGCATTACTATTTACAATTTCCGAAGCTGTACCCGGGTACAATTATAGCCCACACTGCTTAAGGCCCGGCCTTTTGATTTAGTTTTTCTTGGAGAGGGGTCAGACTGAGTCCACATGGTACGTCGACCACTAACTGGCCTACTGTACCAGCACCGGATGATAGATGATGAGTGTGGAGCAGTCGGTGGAATGGGAATTGGCAGGGGAAACCTGCCCCAGTGCCACTTTGTACACCACAAATCTCGCACGGGTTGACCTGGGCTCGAACCCGGGCCGCGGTGAGAAGCCGGCGACTAACCGCCTGAGCCTAATACGGCCTAATGGTATTTAATCTAAAACATGTTCTTACACAAGAGGACATTCTGGCTTTGTTACCTTAAACATCCAAGAGAATACTCGATATATTACGAAATGAGAAATTCAGTAACTTTATACGTATATGACACGTAGCACTCTTAATATGGCTAAGGGCTGGATTTCCAGCTTTTTTTTTCTGTGGCGCTACAGCCCCAACTTGGGCCTAGTCCTACCTCCATGAAACTCTCCGTTTCACTTCGGTTTACTAGATCTTACACATTCGGTAGGACTCCTTGGTCGAGTGATCAGCTCATCGCAAGGCCTCTACCTGTAGACAAACACAGAAAAACGCACACAAACATTCATGCCTTGAGTGGGATTCGAACCCACGATCCCGGCTTCCGAGCGAGCGACGACAGTGCATTCCTTAGACCGCTCGGCTACCGTGACCGGCGGATTTCCATCTTACAAGGAGAAAAGATATGCGTACAAATGTTTAGTCGACAGATCTAGGAATGTTAGCTCCTGGACGACAGAATAGGAGGAGAAAGGATAATGCAATACGCGTGGGAAGACGAGTATACTCCATATACTATACTATACTATACTATATACTATGAGAACAAGGGTGCGTCACTGTCTGTCAGTGACGGGCTGTTACGTCAACATTAGATATTACTAGATTCTATTTTCAACATACTGTGACGCGCGGCATAAAAGCCGGAGTATCGGAGTCTTAGCCAGGCGTCCATAGCCATCGGCTTGGCGAACGTATTCCCAGGCATAAGAATGGGCACCCACTGCTACGCAACGGTTCTAGTTACTATGGTTCACTGTTCCACTGTTGAACACTGACAACCACAGCAACGAATCGTATGTTGCAGAGGTACGACTTATAAAACAGACTGTTACCACGGATATGAAAAACGGAACTCTTCAAGGTGATTCCTATTCCAGCCTCCTAGCAGGGATACAAGGAGGCCAGCTGAATAGCAGCAGCAGCAGCATTAAACTTGGCGGTGGTGAAGCATACGACCGTTCAAGTGACTAGATTGCGGTTGTCGCGGAAGCTACTAGAAATAAGGCACAATCTGCTGTACTGAGCCTGGACTGACAGAGGCCCTGTATGTATTTTACATACATTTATTAACATGTAAAATGTAAATATCCGTTACATTATTACAAATGACTTACCACTGCAGAGAATGACTCTGACAAAAGACAGACCGGGCCTCTCGTCAGAGAGGGCGCCCCACATTAACAAGACCGTTAACTGTCAAACAGTAATAAATATCTGGTCATAAGCCCCAGACTGGGATCGACACCAAAATTGACTGACTGAACGACCGGCAGTCGCAATGTGACTGACTTTGAGCAGCAGTAGCAGCAGCTGCGAAGACAGAGGAAGAATTGAGTCGGCAGTGAATCAACGTGCTTTCGAGAACGAAGCAGAGCTACGCAGAGAGGGATTCGGTATCCAGAAGGAGTTGAGTGTGTGAACTGTTATAATCGAGCGCAACTGTGGTACGTACGTCAAGTAAACCTAATCATCAAATCCACAATTCACAATTATTAGTCACGCGTTGCCCAGAATACACTTGACAATACTTTCTGTATTCATATGTCGGTGGGAAACTCGATACTTCTGTTCTGTAAATTTGCCTAACATGGCAAGATACGCCCTGGTTCGTACAGTAGATGGAATTTTAAACTTGCGGTACTCTGAAAATGGTTCCCCATTATATCATACTTGTAAGGTAACCTCCATCTTGCCGAAACCAATCCGAACTGTTTTATAAAGGGAGATTCTAAGAAGTTCAAACTCATAAAAATGTATTCACGGATTCCTCACCTCCTGATTTTATTCCGTATCGAATAACAAGCGACTGCGAATTGCAAAGAATCACTGATGAGGCAGTAAAATTCCACATTCCCGAAGGAACTGAAAAAATTACGTTAGGTCATAATAACCACTTCTCTGTCAGATTCCAACGTCAGCCTCGCGAGTACCAGGCACACACACGTTACACGGAGTTACCATGCTCTGGCAAACTTATTCGTACGAGTACTGTTAGTTCCTCGGAACTGTAGCCGTGGTAGAGGGGTCATACCATCTCTCGCGGGGCTGGGGGAGCAGTCTTGTCAGCGTGGGTACTACCAGTTTGGAATGTAGCGTCTTGGAGTGTGGTCAGGTGTACAGCACTTCCCCTGGGGGAGTACCTCTGAACGTCACGAAAGCAAATGTACAGCCTCGCGTGCTCCACAACAGCGTTCACCTTTCCGCGCGGCTAAAGTTACGAGGCACTAACTATATATACAGCGAATGTAGGAAACCCTTACCTTGTTGTGCCCTTCACATTTAGGCCTGCTAGGGCTGCAATTCTCAAGTATGGTCAGCAGTTACTTTCATGACTAATAAGTCAGTTTTCAGTTGCGGAAAAACAGTTTCCAGTCTTGAGATACGTTTCCTTCGTATCTTGTACAAATTAAATTATTAGTTTTACGTGGGTGTTCTGGGCCTGTGATATAAGGCTGAAATTTTCGGCTTCGTTTCTTGAAAAGCAAGAACCGCAACAAAGTGAGAGACCAAAATCTGCCAAATAATTACTTCTAGGTTAGCCGTGGAGAAAAGTTCAGTGAGCACGTTCCCATTTCATAAATGAAAAGTAATCACATATTCGTCGTGCTTTGCTTTAAACTGTTAAATAAAATCTTGAAGAGTTCTACCGCCTGGAATATAACGCCGTAGTCCGGTGATATCTTGGACGATAGAACTCTTCATAACCACCGCTGTGCGAACCTCAAATCCAAAATAAAGATCTTCTTTGTATGGTCCTACATGTAAACAGCAAGAAGTTGTGAATTATGTGGTCATAGAACATGTTTCTAACTTTCATAAAGGCCACGAAAACTATGAAATATTCTGCTTCAGAACCAATGTCCAGGTTGAGACAGTTGGGTCTGTTGGCTGGATGAACAGGATGCGTCAGTATGGAAATGACCCTCAATAAAGTAGCAGTTCTTACCTATGTGCATTAAAGCCTAAGCCTTGCAATTCAGTCTTTATTATTCTAATCCTTATGTATAAGTCACTGTTGTCGGTATTTACCGACTGAATCGCCAGGGGACAGTGACAGGTAATTATACTTCATATGCCTTGCAGATTCGACCTTTGCCCACAAAAACTACCCCACTCTTGACAGGCGTGTATTCAGTGAAATCGTCACATAATGCATATGGGTGTATCTGTGGAAACTGCAGCTGCAGATGGGAATTGTTCATTTCGAAGTTTCCGACCTTTTGTTCCAACTGAGGTCATTCAAAATAATGTGTGGCTGTGTGTTAATAATAGTGGTAATATCGAAGTAATAACTATTGGTGTCTATCAGTATTTATTTTATATCTGCGGGTCAAGTCACTCAACCCCGACTGTCATAGCTGATCACGAAATATGTTTCCTCAATTAGACAACTGTCATTACGAGATGCACAAAGGGCCAGCTGATTCTAGTCGACATGTTCCTTTCATACACAATTTAACGTTATACTCCTACGTGTGCCTCTATCTCCAAACGGTCTCTTCCCTTCAAGTCACATTTCTCATCCTGCCCCCCCCCCCGGCCGCTCTAAATACGCCGTGTGTATCCTCCCTTGGGTCAGTTTTCTTTTTCTTTTTTTTTAGTTCCTTTGGGTGGGATGAGACTGAGTCACCTTGGTACGTCGGCCACTAACTGGCCTACTGTACCAGCCCCGGATGACACATGATGATTAATGTGGAGCAGTCGGTGGATGGGAACTGGTAAGGGAAACCGAAGTACTCGGAGAAAACCTGCTCCAGTGCCACTTTGTCCATCATAAATCCCACATGTGTCCTGTGCTCGAACCCAGGCCGCCGAGGTCGGAAGCCGGCGACTAACCGCCTGAACTACGGTACTGCCATCCTCTCTCCGTTTGATCATTATAATAACATTTGGCAAAGAAAACATATTTCGTAACTTCCTCCTTTCACTTGTTACTTCCTCTCTCTTAAATTCAACTGTTCCCGTCCGCACTTCAATTTTAAACATCCTAGCAATCCATGCTATGTTCCACCACAGAAACGGGAGACCAAGTTTCACATCACACAGAACTACGGTTCTATTATAATCTTTACGATATGGGCAGAAGACGCAAAAGCAAACGAATCTGAAGCAGGAATAACTTCTTCCACGGCGTAATTTCTGTTAAATGTCCGCCTCACGTATTTCAAATTGCCGTATCTTCCGCATATCTGTCCTTCGTACAGGTGACGAGATCTACAGGCCTACCGGCACTTCAGTTTCCTCTGCGTTTTACACATCATGCTCTTAAATCAGCTGTGTACTGTTCCTTGTCGACTCTTATCCAGCTCCAGTGACTACACTTTTGAGAGCTACTGTAATCGGGTTTACACAGAACGAGCTCTCACCTCAAGAGAATCATGTTACATGTACTGTACATGAAACTCATACAGTGTGAACAACAGAAAATCGATGTGCTCCACGTTCAGCCAATGGTGACGTTAAAACGGCATTCATTGCGGACCTTATGAAACAAACTATTTATAACCACAAAAACATACATACAGGATGTTTCAAAAGTATCTTTCAAACTCTGAGAGGATTCATACATTTCACTAATAACTGATAAATAAAAAACAAATAAACAGAACTGTAGACAGACACATCAAGTTTTGCCTGATATATCAAGTAACAGTTTCGCTAACTTCCATATGCAGCAAGGCAAACACTCCACCTATAACGAATTTCTTTCCAAGTGCGACTTGGCTGGCGTGACTTCTGCAACTGCGCCTGTAATTCTTGCCCGAATATCAAAATAATTTCAGGCAAAAATCAATTTGGAACGTACACATGGTCCTTACTAAGTCTCCATAAGAAATAGTCTAGTGGTTAAATGGGGGGTTCGAGACTGGCATTACATCGGACCCAATTTAACTTCAACAGACTTTTTCTTCAGGAGATCTGTAAAGGATAACTTGCACTCTCCACCGTCACCTGGGAATGTTAATGATCCACAGTCAAGAATTATAGACACAGTTGAGGAAGTCACGCCGGCTAGGCTATATCGCACCTGGGAATAAATTCAATGATGTGCTACATGTGAAAGTCACATCGAACTTTAACTCCCATTTAGCAGACAAAACTTGATGTGTTTGGCTACTCTTCTATGCGTTTGATTTTCATTTATTACTAATTATATATACACACACATATACAGAAGGGTCCAAAAATGTACTCTCTTTGACAGTCAATATCTTTGGAACAAAATGACATGTAGTTACAATTCTTGCACGGAGAGAAAGAGAGTCATTGTATGTGTTCGAAGTGACCACCATCAGCGGCTAAACAGCGTCGATGCCACCGAACTGCTGGGCGAACTACGGCTGTCAGTGTGTCCGGTGTGATGGCTGCACACGACGCTTCGATGGTTTCTCGTAGCGCATTCAATGTAGCTGGCTTTTGTCGATAAACTTCATCCTTCAAGTAGTTATACTATAGGATTCTGACGATGGTGTATAACACACAGAGATATTGGGTTTTCGGACTTTATCCATCGTCCTGGTTTTTAAGATAACTATGAAAAACAGGCTTGCTCTTTCTAAGGGACCCAACAGAATAGGTGTTTTCCCTCACCTGAGGACGGAAACAGATCCAGTTTCCGAAACGTGGTGTTTTTCTTAGTTATCTTAAAAACCAGGACGATGGATAAAGTCCGAAACCCCAATATCTCTATGTGTTCATCGTTCTAGGTTCCTCATAGGTAGAAGTCGAGATGTGTTAGGTCTGGAGACCGTGGTGGGTACTCAGTAGCACCTCTTCGACCTATCCATCGTCCAGGTAAAGTGTCATCCAAGTACGCCCTGACATCTCGATGGTAGTGAGGCGGAGCACCATCTTGTTGTAGGTAAAATCTCTCATCTCCAAACAGCTCTCGAATGGCTGGGAAAATCGATGTCTGAAGCATATCGAGATACACCTGACCAGTTACGGTACCTTCAAAGAAGAAAGGACCAATCAAACCGCGCGATGACACGACCACACCACACATTAACACCCGGGAGATTCGATTCCTTGCCAACGTGAACGTGTGGATTTACAGCAGCTGTTGGTGGCTGAGTTTCAAACTCATCTGACATTGTCGCTGTACCTCTTTAATGTTTTCGTACTTCTTGTACCACTTCAATACAGCCTTGCGTTGCTCAAAGAACAACCTTTCAGTCATTGTTCCCGCTGTCTTCTGCTCGCAGCGCGCACGCGGCACGACACTCACGTGACTAATGTGACCTTCGCCATCTGTTGAGAAAACATTACACTACACTACCGCGCAAGAACTATACCTACATGTCATTTTGTTCCAAAGATATTGACTATCAAAGAGTGAGTACATTTTTTGGACCCCCTGTATACGTATATACAATACACTCAAGTGCCAAAAGTCATGGGATAGCAATATGTAAATTTATTTTTAAGTGGCGCCATGGACCCCAGTTGTCAACAGGCACCGTGCAGGCTGCTGGTGGTTCCATACTGTTGTGGGGTGTGTTCACCTGGCATGAGTTGGATCCGCTCGTCCACCTAAACACGTCATTGACCGGTGACCGCTACGTTACACTGCTTGGTGACCGGTGACCATTTGCAGCCCCTCGTGGACTTCATGTACCCCCACAACGAGAGGATATTCCAGCAGGACAATGCACCGTTTCATCGGGCCGGAGTTGTCCAGAATTGGTTCGAGGAGCATTCTGGAGAGTTCCGACGAATGGTGTGGCCACCGCGTTCGCCCGACATGACTCCAATCGAGCATTTATGGGACGTGGTGGAGAGGTCCATTCGCACCCAAAATCCTACGCCTACATATACCAGGGAGTTGTGGGCGGCTATCCAGACGACATGGCTCAACATCTCTCCAGAGGTCTTCCGTCCACTTGTGGATTAAATAGAGTTAAAAATCATTCTGACGACTTTATTGCAGGCGTATATCGAAGAGAGATTTGTTTTAAGTTAGTTATTTGGTGTTTCTTTAAAAAAACATAGAATCGGCGAAATCTAAATCGATGCTTTCTGCCGAATTTTCGCTGTTATGAATACAATATTCAATCAAAGTTATAAATTATAACTACCTCAACAATGGTCTTGTAAGTAATCTCCATCCTAAACTACAACTGCTTGTCTTATTCAATTCCAAGTGCTGAAGCAATCTAAATAATTCTGCGAGCAGGCATTTAGTGCTAGCCTCTCATTTCGATCTGGGGCCCATATAGACCACCAAATTATTACCGGGACTGTTTCTTCGGAGGATGAAGTTGCTGAAGGGTGATGCTGAACATTCGTCGCCACCTACTGCATAAGTCTAAATTACATGGATATTTACCTCCACAGCGTTTTGCCTAGGCAGAGGGGCAACCTCTTCTTTCTTTACGCGAAGTGCATAAAGTGAACGCATGATGTAAAAACCATGTTAATCCACTTTATTTCCCAAACCACTTACCGGATTTACATGAATCGGAATGCGAGAGAGCCTACACTGACCACATGCACACACCGATCCTTACTCTACGTGAAACTTAACATATTGTGGCATATTTGCTCAAAGCCAGACAAACCGCCACTGCCAGGAAACGGCTATGTAACACGCAACAATACCAGAGCCATCGTTAAGTGACGTCCGCATGCAAGAATGGAGTAACGGTTTGAAGCGGGGTTTTCTAAGCGGTCCACGCCAATAGTGAAGCCATGAAACAATGCAGGAACTGTTGGAAGCTGTGTTTCTTTGCGGTCCGTACCAAGGCTACATATGGCGTGAATCTGGAGTTCGCGTAACTGAGGATACTAGTCTGTGTGTGTATGTGAGCCAGTGATCCGTAAAGTACAGACACAAGCTGCAAAACTACATTACATCCAATTACCAATCCAAAACCCGTCTACCGTCACTCTAATGCGTGACAATATCAACTGTCAAAAAAGACTCGCTGTTACAAATACATGCGATATAAAATGTATACTTCATGAAGATCTATAACTGTAACTTCAAATAAGTTTAGATATGAAGTGTATTTAACGAAATGCGAATTTAAAATCTCTATGCAATACAGCAAGTTCGTCACTGATTACCGACGACAGCATTAATTTATAACACTGAACTGAAATAGGACTATCATTCTCTATTTATGGCTTCTTTATACAAAGTGCAAAGTAGAAATTTACTTAAATTACAGCAATATGGTGCCCAAGATGATTACTCGTACGCTGACAACCGAAAAATGTATGAAAGAACTGTTCTTTTTCTTCCAGCTAGGCCTGAACGAGTTTATGGATATAGCTTAGAAGGTTCTTTGGAAAGTCTGAAAATTATCCCGACCTTAGGACTGGCATGACGAGTAAATGTATTGTGCTCTAATCCACACCTACTGTTACCCTATACAAAGGGCCGTGCCATAGCTCAGATGGCTAGTCGCCAGCTTCTCACCATGGCGGCCCAGGTTCGAGCCCAGGTCAAGTCATGTGGGATTTGTGGTGGAAAAAGTGGCACTTTGGCAGGATTTCTCCGAGTACTTAGGTTCCCCTGCCAATTTTCATTCCACAGTCTGCTCCACATTCATCATCATCATCCGGGGCTAGTGCAACAGGCCAGATAGTAGTCGATGTACCAAACGGACTCAGTCTCACCCCATCCCAAATAAAACTATACAAGAAAAATTACATTATACATTCACACAATAATAAAAATTGTGGTTCGGGCCAGATTAAAAATGAAATTATACAATTCTCTGTTCATATACCAATACAACACGTAACTCTGCTACACAAGGGACTTTCAACTCATCTCCGGAATATTAATATTACCCATGTGATGACCCTTTCAAAATGAAAACAATAAAATACTAGGAAGAAAGCAGTTTTCTGGGATTTGGCACCGTGTATATGTGGTGTCAACCGACGTTTCGGAGGAACGTATCGCCTCCATCTTCAGCACCGCCGTGAAAGCCTCAAATCTTACACAATGAAATACTATTCTTCTTCTTCAGCGTTATGGGTTAGGTCCTCGAACCTGTTCCAGTTCAAAATAAATTTCTGAAAGTATGACTCTTTTAGCCATTTCGAAATACGCCTTAAGACGGCGGAATTGCCCATCGCAAGGCCTCTACCTGCACGACAAAACGAGCACAGAAAAAGCACCGACATACATGCACACTCCGACTGGGATTCGAACCAAAGATCTCAGCGTTCTCACCGTGGAAGACAAAACTCGCCTTAGACGGCGCGACCAGTGATGCCATGCTATACTGAGAAACCGAATAATTAACCTAACACATCACGATTCAACGACAGAACCTCTGAAGAAAAGTGAATTTAATTCAGCCGTCAGTAAACGGACCAAATAAAGATTACTGCGAAATAACGTTCTTGTTGTTTACGTTGGCGATGGAAGAATGCAAGTATTTTCCTCTCAAAGCCCTACCCGTTGAAGTTTATGGAGCGACCCTTGATAAACATTATACACAGGGTAAAAATTTCCAGTGAAGAGGAAGCGGTGAGATCGAACTTCCCGTTAATGAATCGTTCATGGATTGGCACATTCTTCCGTCTATTATGCCTTAAGAATGCTCTATTTTATCTCTCCTTAATATATGTTTGTATAAATACAACAGAACACAATTATGCCGACGGGCCTGCAAGGCAAATTACGAGTATTATTGTTGCCTAGTGGTCAATTTAACGCCGGCGTATGGCTTCTTCCAACTCATATCGGCGAAAACGAATGACAGACGAATCTTTGATCCTTTTACGAAATTTGCATAAACCAGATGTGTCAGGATTGAACTACTGATCTATTACAATGATTTGGAATTCAGTGGATTTGCAATATGCCGCGGCAGTACTCGAATTACTATGCACAAGACTACAAACCTACAGGTAAACTTATCCCTGTGCCTAAGTACCACTCCATAAATAAGTACTGAGCATACAGGAAAACCTCCACGCATTCCCGACCTCGAAACTGAACTGAGGTGAGTGGTAAACTTCACGGCCCAACAGCTTTATCCCCGGTAAAAGTGGTCCCTGTACCCACTGAATTAGGGCCTGTGTGAGCCCCAAAATATAATGTGAATTTGGTTGCACAGAAAAAATTCCTCCTTTGCAGGAAATCAATCTTCAGTTTCTCAGCCCACAGCCAATCCCTCTACTAAGTCCAAGTCCGGGATTAAAAGCTCCACGAGTCTACAGGATCCCGTGTAAATAGGGGGCTGTCTCCGTGTGAGATGGGGCGCACGGCTCAAGAAAGCAAGGAGAATTAGAGGAATCTCATCTCCACTACCAGCAACGCTCGAGGCTGGCAGGGCATTCCTTCAATCAAGGGCACCGGATGTACTATGAGGGAACCACGACATTAGTCAAGCTGGCCTCCTTATACTCGCAGTTACCTCGGAAGTCATAGAAATCAACCTACATGACATAAACAGTTATGCCCTGTCTGGAAGATCATCCATATGTGCTGTCACTAGGAACATACCCTTCTCACAAATCCAGGGCCAGGTCGAGGGACGGCTGCAACATTTAGACATGGGGGATCCCCTGACATTTTCTTCCTCATGTCTCCTATGGGCCCCGCCGAAACGTACCCTCGAGGCAGAGTGTCCCCCGCCACTCGACCCACAGCACAGAAACTAAAACCTTATACCTGGATGGATTAACGCATGGGAGCATCAAATGCCAGTAGCATTTCGTGGCCCTTAAAACGGACGGAAGCTCAACGTTCCCGGTCCACTACCCCCATTGGCCTAGACGAGACCCTTCCCGTTTTTCTTTTCAAAATTAAATTTTATTCCGCTAGCTGACTTTGAAACGTCGTTGTTAAGGTATTACATTTTACTACCACAATTTTCTGCGGGATGGTCTTACTGATTTCGGGAATATTTAAATCCTACGGGTTCTTATAGCCCATTAAGGTACGTGAGCTTGTGCATTTGTTTTCAGATTTGACAATGCAGGAAGTGAACTACTTCATGACAACATACTGGTATTTCGTATTACCATTATATTATTATTATTGTTGCTACTATTATTAGTTATTATTATACTTAAATCCCCCTCGTTGGTGTCTCCACCTTATCGTGGTGAGGGGGTTTGAGTATGCCAAGGACCCTGAGAGCTATACCAGCGGTAGCGTAGCTACTGGCAGGGCCTCCCTTGCTGGACAGGTCAAAGGGTAGGCATCAGACGAAGAGAGACACCAAAAACCAAAAACTGATGCCGGAAGCAGCGTCATCAGCAGCGACTTGAAGCACAGAGCAAATGATGCTCGAGATGGTTCAAGTTCGTATAGCAACAGGCGTGACCAGAGTGGTTTGAACGGCTGTTGTATTGCGATGTGGAAAGCAAATGGAAAAACTACCATATTATCACCTTTCCTGGATAGTCTCTTTCCAAAAACAAAGATACCATGTATGCGAGATGTTTTCTCTGGAGACAAAACAAACCGGAGGGGCGGATAGAAGAGACCAGAAGACGAGGAAGAAGACGTAAGAAGATGCTGGATGACTTTGGGGACAGAAGAGGATATTTTTATTTGAAGGAGAAAGCTCGAGATCGCATTAAGTGGACGAACTGTTTTGGAGGAGACTGTGGACCTGTCGTCTAACAGATTACTGATGAACGAATACTTAAGTAAACAGAACTTTGAAAAGCGCCATATACGCTTACAGTGTCTTTTGACAATGAGACTCGTCTTTCACTTAGAAATCAAGTTCCATGTTCGAAGCAATACCAATAATCGCTTGCTTTAGACAAGAACTATTCTGAAGAAAAATTTCTGGCGGGATATTATACTCTGTAGTCTGGTACAAGTTTATCTACGTTTTGGAAGAACGCGCTGCCTTCAGGTCAGATGAAGGCAGAATGTTCCTCCGAAACGACGGCAAAATTCTACGGACCATAAGCTGTCACATCTCAGTAGGCATTATGGTTCATAGCCACCACAGTGAGAACCCCGCAACTCACAAGCGTCATTTTGTTGCGAAAATCACTCAAAACCCCGAATTCTAATATTAATACACAGTGGAACCTCGCTTAACTAGCACCTCTCATAACGAGTAATTCGCATAACGAGCAAAACAAATTGTAAAAAAATTACTCACTTAACGAGCGACGTTTCGCATAACGAGTGACGACAGGGGAAGTCCCGGATTGTGCGCTTGCTAAGTCAGTCTGTGTTCAGCACTCGTTCCGCTAGCATCTTAGTGTCGATTTTTTGTGCAAAGTTTAATGACCCTTGCAAAATTGTCCCCGAAGAAAAAGCCGCAAAAAGACAGCCATAAGGAAATAAATATAACCGCAGAAATTAAACGTAAAATCATTGAAAAGCGAGAATGAGGTGTGAACGTGGCTGATCTAGCACGCACATACAATCGGTCTACATCAACGGTTTGCACTATCCTCAAGAACAAGGACAAGATTAAGGAGAGAGACGCTTCAAAGGGAGTGACAAGAATATCTACGAAACAGTTACGTATTCTCGACGATGTTGAAAGGTTGCTCCTCATATGGATAAAGGAAAAGCAATTGCAAGGCGACACTATTAATGAGAACACCATTTGTGAGAAGGCGAAAGTGATTTTCGCCGACCTCATTAAGAAGACGCCAGGATCATCAACGGCCGAAGAAGCATTTAAGGGAAGCCGTGGGTGATGCGAACCTTATAACAGCAGAGGATAATGCATTGCCCGGCCATAAGCCAATGAAAGACCGTCTCACGCTGCTATTTTGTGCCAATGCAAGCGGCAATTTGAAAATTAAACCGCTGCTTGTTTGCCATTCAGAAACTCCACGAGCCTTCAAGAAGTGTAAAGACCAGAAGAGCAGGCTAAATGTGATGTGGAGGTCCAACAACAAGGCTTGGGTGACACGTGACCTTTTTACTGATTGGATCAATGAAGTGTTTGGTCCTCCTGTGAAAAAATATTTGCTTGAGATGAATCTGCCACTCCATGTCTTGCTTCTTATGGACAACGCTCCTGCCCATCCTCCAGACCTACAAGATGACCTCCTTGAAGAATTTAAATTCATCAAGATCCAGTTTCTGCCTCCCA